>NW_027187378.1:1918163-2001867 GCF_028583685.1 Petaurus breviceps papuanus
GTTTCCTTGTCTATGAAATGGGGATAGTGACATCTTTGCTCTTTTCCTCCTCTCCCTTCCTGTTTGTCTTTCTATCTTTTTCTCTCCTTTCTCTCCTGTTGTAAAAAGCATTATTAATGTATTAAAATGCAATAGAAATAGAAGATATTATTGTTCAAATTGATTTTCTAAAAGAAAAGAGGACAAAGTTAAGAAACATCTATGATTTATTTTGCAAAGCTAGCTTTTGCATATTAAACCAGATCACCTGATTGACTGCTCAGAGGTCAGAGACCTGGAGTGATTTACAGAGATGATTTTTATAACAAAAAAGAGGAATTTGCAAAAATTATGGAAACTTGTTTTGAACATAATTCAGTTGGGCAAGGTAGGTCACCTGACTAGTTAGCTTCTCTCAGATTTTCTTAATCCTATGCCAGCTATCCTTTCCTCCAGGTGATACCTTTTGTAACCAGAAAGAGTATGAGAGAAGAGCAGCTCACAGTGGTTAATGGTTAGCACTATTAGCATGAATTGAACTACACTGCTGTAGTTTAGTTTTTTGGAGACTCTCTGGACTTTCCCCTTTGGCCGTTTTTGTGCACTCTCTTTTGTTTCAGCTGCTTTAAAGGTGGTGGGCTTTTTTTTTTTTTGGAGGGGGGAAAGAAGTTAAGTGACTTGTCCAAGGTCACATAGCTAGTGTCAAGTATTTGAGGCTAGATTTTAACTCAGGTCCTCCTATTCCAGGGCCGGCGTTCCACTCACTGTGCCACCTAGCTGCCCCACCCCTTTTTATTTCTTTGTATTTTTATTCTCCCTCCCCCATCACATTTAACAGTTGACACATTCTGTGTGTAAAATATCTTTCCTCTAGCTACATTTAACCAAATGGCATTTCTTTAAGACATAGATCTCATATTGAATAGAGTTGAATGTGCTTGCAAATTCAGCCCAGTGACACTGAAATTATGGGAAACTGGGAGAGAAAAATAGCCATTTAAAGGTTGATAGAAGTTGTTAACAAGAGTATAAACATAAATTTCTATTGGATTTGATTGGAAAGAACTCAAGGATGAAGGTCTAGAACAAGCTTGGTAATTCCAGTTGCTTGAATGAAGATGTTTTTTTCTAGGACAGAATCTGCTTGGACATCTCTTCACATTTCTTCTTTTTTGCTCTTTGATTTCTAAACCAGTCTCTAATCTGAATTGGAGTCAAGCCTGCTTCAACAGAAAAGACCTTTACTTGGTCATAGTGGATTTCTGTTAAAATGCTCTTTAAGGGTTTTCAATTGGTGTTCTGAGACTCATTTTTTCTTTTTTTCCCTTGTTTTATATCTAAATGCCATCACATTGATGTTAGCAGTACCCCACCCCCATCTTCCTTAGCAGAGTCCTTTACTCAGATTAGACTCTAGCTAAAGAAAAAGAAAAGGGGGCTCAACTTAATCTTGGACTAACCTTTCTCCAGCTGCCACAAAGGGGAACTTCCTCTGGTCAATCCTTCTTTCTGCTTAGCATTTGATCTTAAACCCTTTCTCCTAGAAAGGGGTACTTAGCTTTTTGAGAAACCTTATAATCTTATGATTGTTTTATTCTTCTAAATTATCTTCTACTGAATAATAAACTCTTCTCAATCTATCTGTTGACTAAATCTATAGGTAACCTAGACTTAAGAGACTATCTATGTTAGTTTGGCTTTGCTGTTAAGGCTAGATCTTCCTAAAGAAGGAAGCCTAATCTTATAATCAAACTAAAAATAAATAAAAGTTATCAACAAAAACTGATTTCATTATTATTATTATTAATCTGCCCAGTCATTATTGAATGGACTTTGGGGCTAATCTACCTCTCCTTTCAAAATGCCTCAAAATGCAATTATTACTTTTTTTTCTTCTACAAGCCTAAGAGAGTCAGCAGGCTGCTAATATGTCATTTAATGTCCCTTATGAGTTTACAACAGTATGATTGCCCTTGGGATGTGATTTCCCTCTCCATTCCCTGTGGTAGCTGAGAGGTAATCCCAATTCTAAAGCAGGAAGACATCCATTCTAGGTTGAGGAGAAGTGAGAGGTGAACATGGGGGAAGGAGGAGAGACCAGAAACTACTCATCTTATTGGATCAGTATTCTGACCATCCATCTCCTCCTACCTGCCGCAACATTCTTCTGAAGAATAAAAGCACCAAGGAAAACTGGTTCCTTATGACAGATGCAAAAATAACTTTGGGAAATGCTGTTCCAGAGTTGGGAAGACTGACAGAAGGAAAAGACCAAATACCTTAAAAATATTTTCCCCTTATTTCGTTTATATTTGTGAGAAGAGGTGAGGTCAGCAAAACAGTCTTCCCAAGAATTCCATTTAATTTATTGATTTATGGGTTTTTTTTTTGTGAGTTGTGGCAAAGCTGAGTAAAAGCGGGGGGGGGGAGGGAAGAGGAGCAAAATGGCAAAATGACTAATTAATAGCTTCAGTTGTGTTTCTCCTCGTCCTGTTTCTTTCCTCTTCTCACAGGGAGACCTTTTGAAAAGGGTCTCCTATCCCTCTCTTCCTTGTCTGATGTGACGTCAGTTTATTTGAATGGGAAGATTTTTCTGAGCTGGGGATAAGCCCAGTACAGGAAATTGCTATTGAAAGGGTCCCTTTATTCTTTCTGTCATCATCACCTCAGAATGAGGGACAACTGAAGGGGATGGAGATGAGAGTAGGGACTGGTGCCAAGATGAATGACCCAGGAATCAGAGGTAACGGCAGGAAGGGACAAATCATCAGAACCGGAGGTCATCGGGGATGGCCCAACTGGTGAACCTTACTTCCCTAGTCCACATTAGTGAGATCTTAGATCACAATCTTGAAACTGCAGTGAGTTAGGGACTGTTTTGGCGGTCACTTGTGTTAGAGGTCACTGCCTACCTACCCACATAGAAAAAAAAACTCAAAACATTTCCTGGAGTTTTACTGCACCTGAGAGACCAAGTCCATGTGGTGACCAAATGCAAATGATCCATTCCCCAGAATGCTCTTGGTTCCAGGGAATGAGTTAGAGCTACAATTTTCCTTTTGATTTTTGTGTATTTGAATTTGGAGCCCTCTCCAACCAAGGTGTTTATTCAGACACTAGTTTTTTGACTGTTGTGAAGGGGGGGAAAGTATTTTCTTTTTCTTTGTCGATTAACTGTGTCTGACTCTGTGACCTCATTTGGGGTTTTCTTGGCAAAGATACTGGAGTGGTTTGCCATTTCCTTCTCCAGCTTATTTTTCAAATAAGGAAACTGAGGCAAATAGGATTAAGTGACTTGCCTAAGGTCACACTGCTATTAAGTGTCTGAGATCTGATATGAATTCAGGTCCTTCAGATTCCAGGGCCAGTACTCTATCCACTGCTCCACCTAGCTCCCTCCTCCCACCCCCATTCCCCCAAAAGTATAAGCCAACAGTAATATATTACAAACAAGGAATTTCATGGAAGTGGTAGAAAGTATGTCATCAGGGAAATGTATGATTGAGAAAGAAATTGTGTGAAGAGAGTGGGGGTTTACTGATGGGAAAACCACTGGTATTGTGGTGTCAGGAGAACTTGAAGAAAGCCATTCATGTGGTGGGCCCTTTATGGTAAACTGGAACAGGCAGTCATGGATAGGCTTTGATTATAATTATTAGAAGGGTTCTTTCTTTTCAAGGTGATATCCCAGCTGCCATGCTGCTCTGCTAGCTTGAGATCATGAAAAATAGGTAGTGGCACAGTAACTAGAATGTTGGGCTTGGGATCAGGGCCATCTTAGTTCATTTCCTGTCTTTGACGCTTACTGACACTTAACTCTACAGAGATCACTTAACCTTTTTCAGCTTTAGTTTACTCATCTGTAAAATGAGGGGACTGGACTCAATGGTCTCTAAAGCCCCTTCCAGCTCTAAATCTGTGATTCTGAATAGCTGTGGTTTTCTACTGTTCTTGCCAATGTTCTTCTTAGACTTTGATCATTGAGAGATTTCACTATGATTATTTCTTATTTCTAGGCTTTAAGTTGGAGTGGCTAGAAATCATACATTTCTACAGGTGTAAGAGATATTTTCTAACTTAGGGAAGATCCCTACAGGATCTCCATTGGCTGGATGGCCACTTGTCAGGAATGTGTTTGTTCCTGGGGATTCTTGATTTTGTTATGGGTTGGACCAGATGGCTTCTGAAGTCCTTTCCAACTCTGAAATTCTATGATTCTGTGTGAATGTACCTCCCTGTGAGGATGACCTCCATTCCTGAAAAGTTGACTTTAAAACAAATATCTGAATATTGAATCCCATTTCCTCACTGATTTTCAATATAAATATGAATATCTCCTTGGGGAGGAGGGAGGAAAGATGATTCTAACCCATAATAAAATTACATTTAAGAAACTGCCATAAGTCTTTGGCATTTGAGAGTGCCACTGACCCCTTTTATTAATTATTCAACAGCATAATTAATAAAAATTATTAATTTCCCATGAAAAATTTCCAGATATTTAAGATCACATACTTAATGGGGAAAATTATAATTTCCTGAGGATTTAGCAATAATATTTCTCAAACTAAATAAAAATATGGATGCAAACGTCACTTGATGTTTTATTGTGATATATAATGCTGTGTCTTTGAAAGCGATGCCAAGTGATTGCAATCCTTTGCATGTTCTACCAAGCTGGAAAGGTTTTAATGAACTATATGTCTATGGTCCAAGTATGATGGGACTACTTCCATCATCAGGCTGGTGCATTGGTAATTTTTCTAAAATTTGTATTTATTTATTTTAGTTATTGTAGTCTTGAAAAATATCTACTAGGTTATAGAAGGTTTGAGTCCGTGCTGATGGAAGGAGTGCCCACATTTATTAATATTCTAGATTCTTGAAATATTGAGAAAAGTGGATACAATTATTTCAGGATATTTTTTGTTTGTCACTGAGTCATTCAATCAACAAACATTGATTAACTCCTATTATATGCCAAGCCCAGTTCTAGGTACTGCAGATACAGACACAAAAATGAAACAGTTCTTACCCTCAGAGAGCTTACATTGTAAGTGGTGACAACATGTACATATATGTGTATAGAAAACATAATACAAAAATAACTATAATGAATGCCAGTTTAAGTGAACATTACATACCAGACTAAACAAAGCTAAACTTCTATAAAATTTTTTCCCCAAAGAGTATAGATAAGAATGGCATATTAATACTTTTGATATTCAGAAACTGCTTATAAAAGGAAGTTTCTAGTTTTCATAAATTAAAAGGTTGATGAAGCAGAAAGGAAGATTCTAAATGCAACAGGATAGTGTTTAGACAGTGCCTGAGCATTGTAGAGAGTCAATTAATGTTTGGTGGATAAATGACTAAATGTAAGCATGGTTATCTTACCATTTTGCCAAATAAATTTTAAGGCATTAAATTTGGTTTTTTTTTAATTTCTAAATTTGGTAAAATCAAATTTTAGTTTTACATGTTCATGTGTAGCTAGATATTTGTCCCCTAAACCGTTTCAATGATAGCTGGAGTGAGATGACATGACTTATAGTTTTCACACGTGGTGTAGGTTATAAGCATCTGTCACTTCACAAAGTGTGAATATTGGGAAACCTGGTTAAAAAATTATTTTAGAAAAAAGTTAGATATGTTTCTATAATTCAATCTTTGTCCCTTTTCTCCTTGTGATCCCTGACTGGGGGAAAAAAATACAATTGTTATATTAGAAAATAGTTCTGCATAAATACATATAGGGGAAGTTTGGTGTAGTAGAAAGTGAAAATATTGAGGTGCTGTTGTTCAATCATTCAGTCTTGTCTGATTCTACATGACCCCATGGACCATAGTTTGTCAGACTCTTCTCTTCTCTACTTTTTCTCTAAGTCTATCCAAGCTCATATTCATTGCTTCCATGACACTTTCTATCCATCTCATCCTTTGCCATTCCCTTTTCTCTTTGACTTCAATCTTTCCCAACATCAGGGTCTTTTCCAGACAGTTCTGTCTTTCCATGGTGTGGCCAAAGTATTTAAGCTTCAATATTTGACCTTCCAATGTATAGTATGAATTAATTTCTCTAAGTATTGACTGATTTGATCTCCTTGTTGTACTGTTAAAAGTCTTCCCCAGCACCACAATCCAAAGTGTTGATTCTGCCCTGTTGATTTCTTTACAATCCAGTTCTCACAGCCATACATGCTACTGGAAAAACCAGAGCTTTGACCATATGGACCTTTGTTGGCAAGTTGATATCTCTGCTTTTTAGTATTTATTTTAGTATTTATTGAGGTGCTAGCCTTTATAGTTTTATGATTATGGCCAAAGAATATTGGATCTGCAGTAAGAGAATTTGGGTACAATTCTGAGTCTGCCATTTATTCTCCTTGTATGAATTTGGATGTCACTCAATCTCACTGGGGCTCAGTTTCTTTATTTGTAAAGTTGCTGGAGTTTTAACTAGATGACCTCTAAGGTCCCTTCCAGCTCTCAAGTTTTGCTCTGATGAAACTTACTGGTGTTCTTCCGCAAAATGAGGGCATTGGATGGATACTTGTTTAAAGTTCCTTGCAGCTCTAACATTCTAATATTAATGTTCAGTTGCTGCAGCTGAAAGTTATCTATACATTGCTATCAGGCTATCTCCTTTTTCAGTTTTGTTTTGAAAGTGCACTTTTTACTTGTTTTTACTTACATTTCTACTCATTTTTCTTCTAAATGAGAAAATTTTGTGAATTAATTTTTTTTCAATAGACTTGTAGTTAATAGACTCCACATTTCTTAGTGAGCAGACTACTCTTTTGTTGAAACCCTACATATCACAAAGAATGTCAGAGTTCAGAGACCATTAGTTATATCCCCTTATCTTACCAATTAGGAGACTTAGGCCCAGAGAATGGGCTTTAGGTAAAGTGACTTACCTAACATTACACAGCTAATCAGTGGGCAGTTAGGACTGAGATGCAAATATTCTGGTTCCTAGTTCAGTACTTTCTCCTCTAGCACCCTGCCTTTCATACTTGAAGCTAGATGGCACAGTGAATAGAGTGCCAGAAGCAAGAAGATTAGTTCAAATCTGACCTCAGACACTTACTATTTGTGTACCTAGGAGGGCAAGGCACCTAACCCTGTTTGCCTCAGTTTCCTCATCTGTAAAATGAACTTTGCCAAGAAAATCGCAAATGGGGTCACAAAGAGTTGGACATGACTGAACAGCAATAACCTCTCATGCAGTGCCTGACATATTGTAGGTACTTAATTAGTAATTGATTTGTCAATTTATATGCAAACAACATTTCATTTGAAGTCGATAGTTTGGATTCAAATTGGGATCCTTGATTTTCTAGTCCTTGAGGAAAACTTCATTTTTTCTGTTGCTTATCCTTCTTGTCTGAAAAATGAGACATTTGACTAGATCAGAAGATCTCAACATAGGAACCACAGACCCTAGATTTCGGGGCTTTTGTGAGCTAGGATGGTAAAAAAGACATCTTTAATTTCACTAACCTTGGACTTCCTTTGTTATCCCATGTAGTATTTTCTTTTATGTATCTAAAAGCATTCTTTTGAGAAGGATCTATATAGGTTTTACCAAATTGGCTAAAGGGGTCCATGATACAAAAATATTAAGAACCATTAGCCTAGATGATGTCTGAATTTCCTTCTAGCTCTTGAGGCTCTGATTCCATTGTAAGCTTTGATACAGTCTAAGTATGACATAAATGTAAGCTATTTAGAGTGTCCTTCTATCTCAGTTCTCACTGTTAGCTGATTCTCAGTAAATAAAGCCATTTGGCCAATAAGTACATCAGGCAACTTTCAACCTGCCCTATCTTTGAATTTTACATTAGAAATGGCAGGCAGAGATCCTGAGTGCCCAGCCAAGTCACGTGCATTTGCCCATACTCGGCTCCCATTTTCTTTTTATAGAAACTGTATATTTGAACAGAGAATGTGGCTAGTCTTGGGAAAATACTTAACAGAGAGGAAGTTTTTATCCCATTTAAGAAAGAACATTCTTTGTGTGTATGTGTGTGTGTGTGTATGAGAGTCTTGCTTCATTTCTTAAATTAATATGTACTTAAGCATTCCTGTAGGTTCAAGAGACCAGCAAACATTAAAAATTCTTTTTTTATTAAAAGAAAAAAACACAAAACACAAGACACATAACTTGCTTAGCAAAAAGGGTTTTCCCAAATTCTCACAGCTCTAATCTGGATACCATTTAGTGTGACAGGCTTCTTCCCGGGTTCCCACAGCTGGTTAATGTTTTGAATTCCAGCCTCATGAACTCATATCAGGCTACATGGGCTAATGCTCAGAGCCCAACCTAGAGCTGATGTCTTTGATGACAGAGTAATGGAGAAAATGCCCGTACTTTCTCTGTTTTCACATGCAGTGCTATTTGAGGTGTTCTTTCATTTGGGGGCAGAATGGGTACGAAAAAATCCATTAAAACATAGCTTGTGCAAAACCATCCAAATAACCTTGACCCTCATGTGTACAGGCCATGAAAGAATCATTGATCTGGATCTGAAAATCAGTTAATTAGGAAGCATTTTTGAAACATCTGCTATGTGTGAGGTAGCTAGCTATGTGGGGACATAAAGACAAATGAACAGTTCTTGCTCTCAAGGTGCTTACATTCTATTAGGAAAGCATATACACAAAGGTAAATGGAGGATACTAGCAGTGGGGGAAATCAGGAAAGGCTTCACTTAGGTGTCCCTTGAGCAAAGTTTTGAAGTAAACAGTTTAGGGTTCTAAGAAAGGAAGATGAGAAGGGAATCTATTCCAAGCATGGGGAACAAAGGGCACAAAAGTATGGAAATGGGAGACAGAGTGAGACGTTCAGTTTGACTGAATTATAGAGTAAATGAAAGGCAAAAATGTATGATCAGATTGAAGTTAAGAAGGTAAAGGTCGAAGAAGGAGTTTAGGTCACGTTTTAAAGGCCTTTAAAAGCCATACAGAGGATATTATGTTGAGTCCAAAGGCAATAAGGTGTTTATTGAGTGGTAAGTAGCAGAGACAAGATTTGAATTTGTTTGCTGTGACTCCACATTCAAGGCAGTTTCTGCTGTATCCCATTGATTCCCTCAGCAACCTCCTGGTTTGAAATGATACCTTTCTCTGAATGGGGTATAGACCATATAATTCCTACTGTCTGAGGAGGCTGATCTCTTGAGTTCAGAGGTGGGGTAGAGTTAAAGTCCACAGGATATTTACACTACATCCTGCACAAATGTAATAAGCAAAGGGCCATCAGTCTGCCCAAGGATGGTTGAAGTAGTCCATGTTGGGAAAACAGAGTAGGTGAAAGCTTTCATACTAATCAGCATTGAGATTGAACAGAGTGGTGACTGTACTTCCAGCCCTGTGGGAGACAGGGAAACCCAGTCTCAAGAAAGGAAGGCAGGGGGTAGAGGATAGGAGAGGAGAGAAATAGGGGAGGAAAGGAATGCCAAGGAGAAGACAGAAGAGGGTGAGGAGAGAAGAGGAGGAGGAGAGGAGGAGAGGAGATGAGAGGAAAGATGAGGAGAGGACAAAAGGGGAAGGGAAGGAGAAAAGAAGAGAAGGAGGGGAGGGAGGAATAGGGGAGGAGAGAAATACCTTTTCCAGAGGCTGGTTTCTTTCTAGATGGTACTTAAAGAAAAATGAAAGTAAAAGAAAGTCACTGATCATTCATCTGAGCCTCTCTAAAGTGTCCTTGATTATTTATGTGCTTATGAAATGTATAAATCCTTATTTAATTGCAACTCATCAGCTTTTTCCAAAATCATATTTAGCATAAAAGGACTAATAATTGCAATTGCTACAACTGAATAGTGCTTTACAGTTTATAAAATGTGTTTCTCTCTCTCACAATTATCCTGGGAAGGAGGTAGGTTTTTTTTTTCCCTTGGCCTGGGTAACTTCCTGTACTCATACAGATCCCACAAGCCATCTATGACTTTGTAAATAAGACCTTAGGGAATTTCCTGAGCCAATAGAGGTTAAGTGACTTTTCAGGACTGCACAGCTTCACAAGCATTGGAGTCTGGGTTTGAACCCGGGTCTAGAAGACCAGCATTCTATCCATTCTACCATGATATCACTAAAGTACAAGTACTACTGTTGGATAAAAAAAGAAACTGAGGTACGGACGTTCAGTGGCTCACAAAAAGCCACACAGAGAGGATGATGATTCAGGAACCAAAACCAGGTTGCCTACCTCCAAGTGGTCACACCACAGTAGGTGGTGCAGGTATATCATGAAGGCTCTCCAACCCAAAAGAAAGCCCCTCCTGCCCACAGCGAATCCTTCAAGTAGAGTTTCCTTCCTTTGTTTTATGCCAAAAAAAGGATTTTATTTACTGTCAAAACTCAAAATCTCCTGGGAGGAGATAAATAGCTTCAGTGCATTCAATATTCATTTACACCTTAGTGTGAATGAGAGTAGGGCAGCTAGGTGGGCTCAGTGGTTAGAGTGAAGGGCCTGGAGTCAGGAACAGAAATCTTCCTGAGTTCAAATCTGGCTTCATACACTTACCAGTTGTATGACCCTGGGCAAGTCACTTCACAGTGTTTGAAGTAGCTTCCTTATCTGTAAAATGAGTTGAAGAGGGAAATGGCAATCCAGTCCAGTATCTTTGCCAAGAAAACCCCAAATGGGGTCAGGAAGAGTCAGACATGACTGAACAAGTGAATGAGAGCAGCGATTGTTAGGAGGCAGGAGAGAGAAAGACTGAGACTGCTGTTTGGTAGCAAGAGCAGGAAATGGTTTTGGAGAGAAGGGGAGGAGGAGGGATAGTAGAAAGAGTCCTGTAATCTTTGTGAAAAATAAACTCCAGCTCGAAACACTAAGAAGGAGGGGTCTTTTGGTTCTACAGAGAAGTGGTTTCTTTCCTTAAGAAGGTCACACCAGGAAATTAGACTCAAGGGAGGTTCTAGAACTCTTAGCTCCTTTTCTCCTCTTGGGACCCAAATCTATTTAAGGTTTTCAACCCAAGAGCTTTATCTAGCATTGAGTTGGTGGATAATGAGCCTAGAGACTGGCCTCTAAGACCTGTGAAATGAATCAATAAGAGAGAGAAGTAGATAAGAAAGATAGACCTATTATTTTCATATTTCTTTGAAAATCAGAGTCAGTTAACCCTATGGAATTCTTGTAGCACTCTCTCTCTGTTTCTGTGTGTGTGTATCTCCCCTACTTGTTGCATTGAAATCCAATCTGTTCTTATAATTGTTAGCATTTTTTAAAGCTTAGGGGAAAAAGGAGGTCGAGCACCTAGCTTCATCATTTTCTGTTCACACACACAAATAGATATTGGGTACAATTCTAGAACCATGTAGTGAGTATGCAACATTGAATAGTGGGCAGATAAAATGGTTGGGCTTGGTGTCAGTAATACTTGGGTTCAAGTCTAGCTTAGGATGCATACTCATCATTTAACCATGATCAGGCCACTGAAATGGTCAGACTCCTGGGCAACTGTGTAAGACTCTACATTCCAAAGTAGTTACCATTTGCATGGGGGTGTTTCCCTTCAGTGAAATCACAGGTTTGGATCCTTCCCCATCTCAAGAAAAAAAAGAGTCTAAAAATCCTTATTTCAGGTTAATTGTTTGCTCTGATCTGAGCTAGATGCTCTCGATTGTTCCATTCTTTTTGCTTCTATCCCCAGCATGTAGGATGATATGTAGATGGTATGAAGTCAATGCTTAATAAATACTTGTGGCTTGATTAATTGATTGCTACCTGTGTTGGGTGATTTCTGAAGAAGGAGTTTGAATGGCAGTAGCCCATCTGGTAAGAAAAGACTGTTGTCTATTTCAACCAGATATTTATTAGCCATCACCTCCATAGCACTCACTGTTCTAGGTGTAGAACCAGGATCACTTCCTCCCTGAAAGGCCTTCGTGCTTCTTTCTTTATGAAGGATTCCTTCTGGTAAGCACAGGCTCCAGGATTTAAGTGAGTAATTACAGACTGTTACCAAGGACAAGCCTCCTGGTAGAGGAAGCTAAAGAAGGAGGTATCTGCTCCACACTGCTTTGGCAGCTGTTGAACCAAAGAAGGGGATTTCCAGAGATATGAATAAATGGTTACCTGGTGTGCTCACCTGGACAGGTTTGGCAGAAGCCCTTAGGAGAGAGCAAAGGGAGGTAGACAGTTGCTTCAGGTAATCCAAGCTGTATAGTTTGGTTTTATGGATTGAATTTACTCAGGAAATGAACAGGTAGCCAGTGTAATCTTCAGAAGAAATGTATGATGGGCTTTACAGAGCTGTGCCTTCCTAACTGTTTGTACTTCACACAGATAAGTAGAAATATGCCCGACCGAATTTGCTAGAAAGTGAACGTGATCAGTTGGGTAGTTAGTTGGAAACTCTATCTGGCACCTCTGGCCTTTCCAGAATGCTTTCATTTGTCACTTTCTTTGGACTGGCCCTAAGCCTAGAGTCAGCATGATGTCATGGGAAGAGTGCTGAATTCTGAGTCCAGAAGACCTGGCTTCGAATTCTGGTCCTGTGATCTATTCTACTCATGTGACTGAGGGCAAGTCCTGCAATGTTCCTGGGCCTCAGTTTCCTCACTGAGGATGTTCAGGAATTTCTCATTGAAGAATGAAGGAAGTAGACTAGTTAATGCCCAAGAACCCTTCTGGTTCTAAATGATAGGATCATGGACTCAGAGCAGGAAGAACCTTCACAGTCATCCAGTTCAATCACATCTCCTTCATTTTATACATGAAGAAACTGAGGCCCAGAGAGTTTAAATGACCAACCCAGGTCCCAAGAAAGAGTAAATGTCAGAGACGTGGTTTGAATCCAGGTCCTGTATTCTTTCCTATTTATTATGTTGCCTTTTCAACTTGTTGGGCCTGTGAATGTGGTTAATATTTCCTTAAGTGCCATGTAGGAATTATTTGGGGCTGAGAAATTAAGTTTTCCAAAGCAGCCAAGTATACATTATTAAGTTATTTTTAACATTCCAAGACATTTTCAGGGCAAGAGATTGCATGGTGGTCAGAACATGGGCTGCTGGCAGGAACCACTCTGTGCTTTCATAGGTGAAAGGGGCCCTTCCTCTCTCTCCCTCCTTCATCTCTTCCTCCCTCCCCCCATTGCCCTCTCCACTTAATTTGGAGCTCCCTTAAAATGCCATTCATCTTCCCAGACATTTACACAAGAGTAAAACAAGTTAACAGAGACCAATGCTACTGCTGAGTTCCAACCAGGAAGCATTCAGATCTCTAGAAAACATGGGAGAGCAAATGTTTACTGACCGTGTAATTAATCTGATGATTTGCTCTGTCTATTGGCCCTTAGCACCATATTTCCTGTTCAAGCAGTGGAAAGCAAAAATGTTAGTTGCTGTTTGACTAGAGGAACAAGTGTCTTCCAAAAGGGAAAAAAATGATCTATTAGCAGCCTTGCTGAGTCTTCCCATGGGAATATGCTTTTAACTTTTTTTTTTTACAGCTAATTTCTTTCATACAGCAGGTTCCCAGACACATCAAATGCCTTGCATGTTATGCTGAAGTAAAGATTTATAGTCTAGGCTCATGTAATTCAATGTCAAACAACTCTGATAACACAAGGGCCTAAAGTCAACCATTTTCTCATGGGTGCTCATAAAAAAGTCATTTTTGCAAAATCAAATTGGAATATCTGGTGTATCTCTGGTGATGGATGCTGGGGATGGCTTTTCTTTTGCTTTTTTCTTCCAAGATAGACTTGTAAACTTCTTATGAAAAGGATGATTGCTTTTGTTAGCTATTCTAACATCGTGCAACAATGGAACCCTTACAGTTATTATCATGGTCTCTCTGACCTTGGCTGGATTTTATTGATTTTTGATGTGGATGCTAAAATCAGAACAAAACAAATAAAGAAAGAAAATACTTTGGTTTGAAATTGTGTGGCTATCTTCTTACTTCCCAGTCTTTGTCTCATCTTAACATTGGCCTAAGATATCTCTGATATCCTTGCCACAAATGGGATTGCAACTTTTCAAAGCAGATTCAGTGGAGCAGCAAATCATAGATTGGGAGGGACCTTTCCTCTTGGTCATTACAAGGAAGTCCATTTAAATGTAGAGCTGGAAGGGTCAATTGAGGCCATCTACTTGGCCTTTCAGGTGATAGATGAGGAAGCCATGGCCCTGGGAGGGAAGAGACTTGCGCAAAGGCATAAAGCTATCTTTTTCAGCAGAAAGACAGAGTGCAGATATTTCAGTTCTAGGTAGTATTTGCCTTTCTTATATTCAATGAGAAAACTATAATTCCTTTTACTTTTGGCATAATTTTCCTATAATCTAATGTTTTCCAGATTTTTTGACATGTCTGACTGATTATTTCAAATAAGAAAGTAAATTACCCACCTTCATCATTGCGGCCTGTCCCTATCCAAGAACATCAAGAAAAATGTTAACTATAAGGAGTTATAGTTGGAAGTTCTGGTGGAATAAAGCAAATACTATGCGTGTGTTTGTGTATGTATATGTTTGTGATGTGCTTTTAACTTTCTTGAAGGGTAGGGAAGAAATGGTTTTTGATTGATATCCATCTAAACCATGGGCTTTAGAGTAGGGAGATCCATTAGTTCAATTCCCTGTCCCATTTTTTTATCAGAGCAGAAAGTGAAAGATTAATGATTTACCTAAGGTCTCATATATAATCATAATAATAGTGGTGGTAGTCGCAGCAGTAGCAGTAGCAGTAGTAGTAGTAGTAGTAGTAGTAGTAGTAGTAGTAGTAGTAGAAGAAGTAGTAGTAGTAGTAGCAGCAGCAGTAGTAGTAGTAGTAGCAGCAGCAGTAGTAGTAGTAGCAGTAGTAGTAGTAGTAACAGTAGCAGTAGCAGTAGTAGTAGTAGCAGTAGTAGTAACAGTAGCAGTAGCAGTAGTAGTAGTAGCAGTAGCAACAGTAGCAGTAGTAGTAGTAGCAATAGCAGCAGTAGCAGAAGCAGCAGCAGCAGTAGTAGTAGTAGCAGTAGTAGTAGCAGTAGTAGCAGCAGTAGTAGTAACAGTAGTAGTAGCAGCAGTAGTAGTAGTAGTGGTAGTAGTAATTGATATGAATATAATTCTGTATAGCTCTATGCCCCACCCCGGTACAAAGTGGGGGAGTGTGTATGGGGTGTTCAGAAAAGACTAGAACCTTTGGTGTGAGGGCTTGCTGAACCCTTGTCAGGGCTGCTCAACCACTTTTGGTGTCTCTTGGCGGTCAACTTTCATCTGAGGCTCTAAGAAGCTGGAGCATGAGCACCAGTAAAACCATCTTAGCTAATAGGCTAAACCAGAAGGTAACTGAGGGGCCTGAAACCTGTCAGTGAGTGAGGAGGATGTCTTTCCCAAGCATGTGAAGACTTCCTTTGTGGATGAGAACAGTTTGTTCCCATGACCATGCAGGTGGCTGAAGCAGATGCTAAGGAGGGTTTAGAGCTTGGTCAGACATTGAAGACACCAATGTCATCCATTGCATCCCTGGCCATCACCAATTATCCTGACTTTTATCTTGCCGCTCGACTTTGATGACTCTGGAAGAAATTGTGAGGCAGATGACTGTGGAACTCTGCCTCACTTAAATCCTCTTCATGCACAAGTCAAGACTTCAACCTGTAATGTCATTGGTCTTTTTTGAAAAGAAAAGATAAGCAGCAATAACTTTATACACATTATGTCTTTTGAACTTCTCAATAACCCTATATATTCTCATAAGTATATTCTTATACTATTAAGTACATATGAAGAAACTGAGACTGAGATGAAGTGACTAGGCCATGGCCACATAGTATCAGAACCAAGATAAATCAGTAGTGTCCTGATTCTAAGTCTGGCACTCTCTCCACTGTGGCCAAGAGCAAGTAATGAAACAAGACTGGGAAGAGGGTGAAGTAAAATAAAAAAAACAAAACAAAAACAGATAGCATGACCTGAAACGGGCCTAGTGTGATTCTCTTTCTCTTACTTGTGAAGATTTGTGTTTTCCTAAGATATGGATGGAAACAAAACAACAAAACATCATGTCCCTAATATCTATAGGCCTAGCACATTTTCTTTATCACTTTGCTATAAATAGGTACAAATTTGAGAGGCAGACCTCATGTACAGAAGATTGGCCTTCTTAGGCCCCTCTATTCTGAACTCAAGCCATTCATCCCCAAAGGAAACAGCAAGCCTAATAATCCCTTTTTGAAAAGTTGTATTGGCATAGTGACACTAATGATAATGAAGATGTAGGAGACTGAGTTTAATGGGGAGGGGAGCCACCATCTCTTAAACTGAGTATCCCCCTCCCCCAGGCAGTTGCTGTAAATGTAGGTAGCAGAGAAAGATAGAGTAATGGCGTCTAAAAGTCTTTTCCACTTAGTTTATCATAATGAAAATAATGCTAATGGTGATGTCCACATACAATAACCTTTTTTTTTCCACTAGAGCTAAAGAGCTAAAGATAGGTGCCTCTAAGTATTAATGGCTTAATTCCATAATTACCTGATTGTGAATAAAATAGAAGGAGGTAAGCTATAGATTTTTTTTTCGAGCTAGGGAGTTAATGGTGAGGAAGTATACATAGCTGGTCCCTCTGACACTGACAAATGAGTGAGAGTTTGAGGGTCTTGAGAATAAAAATAATTTATATTAATAAGGTAGCTTAAGGTTTTCTCCCAACAGACCTGTGAGATATAAATTGATCTGAGGAAGCTTAATGATCTCAGGTTTCTTTTTTTGAGAGAGGCAGCCTAGTTGTAGTCAGAGGTGTGAGTTCAAGTCTCCATTTGTAGGATCATAGATTTATTGCCGGAAGAGAACTTGTGGGTCAAGTAATCTCACCCCTTCAGTTTACAGGTGAGGAAGATGAGGTCCAGAGAGACTGTGATTTTTCCAACATTACCAAAGTGGGTAATAAGTGGCAGAGCTGGGATTTGAATTTCATTTCTCCAGTGGAAGAAATGAATCACACTGTGGAGCTCCAGATCACTTACTAGATGTATCAGTCTGAGTGAGCCATTTAATCTCTCAGTCTCAGTTTCATCATCCATACAATGATCATATGTATAATATACGTATACATATAAATAATATATGTATAACATATATATATATATATATATATATATATATATATATATATATATAATATGTATAAGACCTGGAAATGTGGGTGAATGATTAGCATTATTATTTAGAGTAGACGTTAAAACATGCCAAAAGTCTGGAAACACTGGTTTGTAGAAACCAATACTCCAGAAACAAAAACAAAACACAATTCTGTATGGTTTAATCAATGTCAATCTACTATGTTATTAACTTAATGATTATTAACTCTTAAGTATTAACTTAATAATAATTGTAATTATTAACATATGATGAAGTGACAATGACTACTACGTACTGGGCAATGTGCTAAGCTCTGGGGATGCAAAGAAAAGCAGCAGGGAGTCCCTCCCCTCAGGGAGCTTGTAGTCTAGTGGGGGGAGGACTCGTACAGACAGGAGGCATGCAGGACAAACTGGAGTGAATCTCAGAGGGGGGCATTAACATTCAGGAAGACTGGGACGATCCTCTGGCAGAAGGTAGGCTTTGGTTGGGACTTGAAGGAAGTCAGGGAGACTTGGAGGTGGGGATACAGAGGGAGAGTGTTCCAGGCTCATGAAAACCCTCCAAAGTTAGTGGTGGAGTATCTGTTACTTATGAGCAGCAGCAGAAGACCAGTATCACTTGACTGAAGAGTATGTGGAAGGAAATAAGGTGGAAGAAGACTGGGGGCGCAGGAAAGGGCAAGTTACATGAAGCTTTGCATTATCTTCATCTCATAGATAAGGAAACTGAAATTCCAAAAGCAAGTGGACTGAGCTTTGTGCCTTTTGATCCATCTAGTATTCTCTACTACATCATACTCTCTTTCTCTCAGAGAGGGAAGTTGAGACCATTAACCTCTCTCAGATCAAAGGGTAAGTGGTACACTAACAATAACTGATGATTATACAAGATATTAAATTTTGCCAAGTACTTCCTTCTCAATGTCTTGTTAGAGACTCACAATAGCCTCTAAGGCAGATACCAAAGGTATTATAGTTATGACTTTTCATAGCATGTGCCTTGAAGACCAAAGTTCAGATCCAACCTCAGACACTTATAAGTTCTGTGACCCTGAGCAAGCCACAAAGTGTTTAGCACAGTGCCTGACACATAATAAGTGCTATGTAAATGTTGCCTACTATTAGCTATGACTAGATTTGTCAATCTGGACTAGTCACTTCTGTCTCTATCTCAGTTTCCTTATCTGTAAAATTGGAATGATAATAGGTTATTGTGGGGATCAAACATATAAAATGCTTTGTAAACCTTTAAGCTATATAAATGCTAGCTATTGACATTGTGCTTATTATTATTATTAATTATTATTGCGATTTAAAAAAATAATTTGAGGAAATTAAGCCTGAAAAAAATCGATCCTTATAATCATATAGTTGGCATGTCAAAGGTGGGATTTGAATTCAAGTCTTCTTGATTTCAAATACGGTACTCTATCCATTACGCCACATTGCCTCTAGAAGAGGAATTTAAATCCTCTCCTAAAATAACCCAAGTCAAGATTGTAAACTGTTCGACATTTCCCTCATAAAACTTGCAACTGTGGCTTTGTTTCTTATTTTTTTTTGCTGACCCGTATCCTCAAAAGTGTTGTATTTGTCACATAGCATGTGATTAAAGACCTGTGAACCTGTTCATCTTTGAAAATGAGTTGGCTCCTTAAAGGTAGATTTTACATCATAGTCCTAATTGAAAGGTAGTATAGTGTCTTAGGTCTTACCTCTGTTTACTTTTCTTAGTTTTTTCAGTGGTTCTCTCTGCTGCCAAGTTTTTCTTTTTTCTTCTTTCACTCAACACTTGGTGTTCACTGAGGGAGCCGGTGTCTTAGAGGTAAAAAAGAGTAAAAATAAAAATAACTGTTCTCATAGCTGGTGAGAAAGAGAAAAATCAGGAGGAGGAGATAGGAAAAACCATAGGAGGCAGAAGACAGAGGAATAGATGGAGAAATCAGCAAAAAAGAAAGCAAAACAATTTTTAAAAACTAGAGGGAGTAAGAACAAAAAAATGAAAATAAAAATGAAGAAAGGGACATAAACAAAAAGATGGTAAGAAAAGATGACAAGGGATAATGAAATCCACACCTGAAAAAAAAAAGTCAAAGAAAGCTGAAAAAGGTGATAGAAATTGCCAGGGAGATTGTCACATATGGAGAAGACAGAAATTGAAAAGAAATCATAGAAGTCATCAAAAAAGAAGAAGACTAGAATAGGAAGTCCTGTGGATGTATAGTGGAAAGAACACTGGTGAAGATGCTCAGAGAGCAGGGTGTTAGTTCCCATTCTTGGTACTAGCTAGGCGTCTGACCTTAGGCAAGTCACAGAATCTCTAAATGGTTGGAATAGATGATCTCTCAAGACACTTTCAACTCCTCTCCCAGCCCTAAACATGGCTGTTGGTTGTACATGAAAGAAAGAAAAAGAGAAGCAAATAAAATCCATAAATGAAAATAAGTTTATAGAATAAGGAACAAGAATAGGGGAAAATCAGAAGGGAAAGCAATTTATCTATTAATTAACTAATTAAGCATCTTTTGTGTGTGCTAAGCATCTTATAAATATTTCCTCATTTGATAGTCAGGGCAAGTAAGTAGTGAAATTGCAGCGAACAGAGCTTAAGTGACTTGCCCATGGTCATATAAGCTAGTAAGTGTTTAAGGCTGGATTTGAATTCAGGTCTTCTGAATTCAGTGTTCTATACAGCACGCCACCTAGCTATCCATGACAGAAGGGGCATGGGTAAATATATGTGTGTGTGTGTGTATGTGTGTGTGTGTGTATACGTATGTATATATTCCTGGAATATTTAAAGGACTGATGTTACTTTTGGTTCTTCATGCAGATAAAATCTGAGCTTTCTTATTCCTACCAAAACCTTTAAGTTTCTGGTGTTAGTTGTGTTGCATTATAAGGCCACTTCTCTGGAAAATCCTTATGTGAAAGGAATAGGCAGCTTGATTTTCTCTGTCTTTTGTTTCTTATTCAGGAGAACTGGTGCCTCATACTTCTACAGCAACACACACACACACACACACACACACACGCACATGTACAGAATTCATTAGCAGTGCAATAGGACAGATTTCCCCAACCAATGGTGGCCACAAATATATTGACCTCAGCATAACTTCAGACCTGAGAAATCCCAGACTATACCACATATTAACAAGGCAAACCCCAGGCTCTTAGGGCTTGGTCTGAGTGAAGTGGCAACAGCAGCAGCAGGAAAAGAAGTAAGGGTTTGGCAGGCAGCCTCTTGCCCTGAAGATTGTCCATGGGAATTTACATGACCAGGACTTGCTCTGTTAATTCTCCAGAAAATGGTTATGATAGGAGGGGAGTGGACTTCTCCCCATTGATGCAGGTCTTGTAATAGGAAAAAAAAAAGCAGGCAAATTGGTGACTAGGGAAAGACCCTTAACAAAGAGGAATGTGTTCCAGGACACTTGGACTGCAGGTTCTTACTGGGCCTGTGGAGAGAGAAGCAGGGTCTGTAAAACAAAAAAGGAAGAATTGACCCAAAAGTCTTTATCTGGTTTTGGGAAATGAATTACATACATTATATTTGAACAGCAGCTTTAGAGATATAGTAGAATTAGTCCTGTTACTTAAGGCTCTTTTGAACATATTTTTGGGTAACAGAACTTATACCCACCATATCAGCTAACCATGATACTTCTATGTATCTGCTTATGATCACTGAGGGGAGGACTCATTTAGAGTCACAGTATATGTGTGTCATGATAAGCATCAATACAGTGGAGTGGGATAACGTGTGGGATTCTCACAGGCACAAAGAGGAACTCAAATCAAACCTTTACCTTAACTGCTCAGAATTCAGGACAATACACCTGCCTGGCTCTATTTACTCACCCTTCTTAGGAACACTTTCTTTGACCAACACTTACCTCTCTTCATATTCCTCAAGCATCTGTGACCCTGGCCCTGTTTTTCTGTGTAAAACTGGCTCATCCATCAGACAGAAAGGAAATCTTCCTTAGGCCAGACATCACTGGGGGCCCACTGTGGGTGTGCATGTTTGTGTCTGGGTAAATTTTTTTGTGTTTGGCTGATGTACCTCTGTCTGGTGCTTAGTTCCTACCCCTTTGACCTTTCTGTCTCTGCTGTTTTCCCTATGTAGGGCATGGATCCCAGAAGGGGTCTGATATTGCATACTTTTTCTTTTCTTTTCTATTTTTAACATTCATTTTCAAAAATTGAGTTCCAAATTCTATGCCTGCCTCCTGCTCCTCCCCCACCCATTGAGAAGGCAAACAATATGATATCAATTATACATGTGAAGTCATTTAAAACTTATTTCCATATTAGCCATGTTGCAAAAAAAAAAGCAAGAAAAAAAGGGGAAAAAAAGTATGCTTCAATCTGCACTAAGTTCATCAGTTCTCTCTCCAAAAGTGGATAGCATTTTTCATCATGGGTTCTTTGGAACTATTTGGATCATTGTATTGATCAAAGTAGCTGTCTTTCACAGATCATCATTATTACAATATTGCTGTTACTGTATACAGTGTTCTGGTTCTGCTCACTTCTCTTTGCATCAGTTCATATAAGTCTTTTCTGGTTTGTCTGAAACCATTTTGTTAATTATTTCTTATTGCAGAAATAGTATTCCATCCCAGTTGTATACCACAACTTGTTCAGTTATTCCCCAATTGATGGACATCCCCCCAATTTCTAATTCTTTGCCATCAGAAAAGAACTTACATGCTTTTTCCAATGTGTCAATGTGACTGATGCCTCCATTACATATTCATTGAAGTTAACTTGGTTCTTGATTGTTTTAGAGATTGTTAATGTGTCCAACTGCCCTAGAACTGATTGACATAGGATAACAGCATTTCCTTTGATTAGAATCAATTAATCAATCAACAAACATTTATTAAACAATTTTTATGTACTCTGTACTGACTTAGGTACTGGGCATTCACACACAAAAGTCCTTGCCCTCATAAAGCTTATGTTGTATTAGAATCAATATTTTCCCAGAAGATCTTTGCTCAAATTATTTTGTATTTATTTGTGTAAATTTGAATTCTCTCCCTCCCCTCACCTCCTCTAACAGAATGCCTTAAGGGCAAGAGCTATTTCATTTTTGTCTTTTTTCTCCCCAGTGCCTACATACTTAATGCATGCTTATTGTTGTTATTTTAGAGAATGTCTTTTGTTTAGATCATAACCTTCCTCAGTTTCCTCAACTGTAAAATGAAGAAGTTGGACTAGATAATCACTGATTACTCTCAGCTCTAGTTCCATGATTCTGTGATACTATGATACTGAATTCTTTGTGCAAGTTTCAAAGAAAACTGGATTTTTTTTGACACCTAGAATCATTTATATGATGAAAAAAGGTTTTTTTTTTTTAGTTTAGAGGATAAAAAACCCTGCATATTAACTTTGATATATATAAAATGTATAATTTATATGTGTGCATGAGTGAGTATATTTCCTGCTAAATACAGTAAGACTTGATAGTATGTTTTTAGTTCATTGCCTCTAACAATTAACCCAAACATAAATGATAGCTCATGTGCTGCTGCAGAGGAAAAGGGAGAAGCTATTAGGCTTTTGGCTACAGCAGTAATACCCTGTGTCTCTAGAACTGAAGGTCCTGACTCCTATTCTGTTTGCCACATGTGTGTGGTTTCGCTGGCGACCGTGGTGTCTGTATGTATGTGGTCATAGATTTGTTATAACCTCCTGTCTGCCAGGGCCAGACCACTAGTTCCATTTTAATTCTAAGGCAACCTCAGGCTGGAGCCAATCCATGGGGCTTAAACACAAATGCTGACACTTTATACACTCATCCACCCAGCCCCACAATTTGTTGTGCCTCTCTTTTTTTTTTTTTCTGAGGGAGTTTGAACATTTCAATAGAGATGCAAAACAATATGAAGTATAGAGATAGTGAGTACATAATCACATATATTTGTATACATTTTTATGATATTGAAATATCTTGAGTGGTTTCATAAAATCTTTCAAATTGTAGGAGCGATTACTAAATAACAGCCTTGGAGCTGGAACATAAAGTTTTACTGGATGTATAATTGCAAGACTTTTTAGGGATGCATAATGAACACTCAAAGTTGGGTGCTATCTTTTGGAGAGGCCTTTCAGACTAGCATCTGATTATGCCATCATTTAAAGTAGGAGGAAAAAATTGAGGAAAAAGTTGTCACTTTGATTTTTTTGTTTTGTTTTTTTTTTTTTCTTTTTGGAGGGGGGAAGGTAGGGTAATTGGGGTTAAGTGACTTACCCAAGGTCACATGGCTAGTTTTTGTGTTAAGTGTCTGAGGCTGGTTTTGAACTCAGGTCCTCCTGACTCCAGGACTGGTGCTCTATTCACTGCACCACCTAGCTGCCCCAACAGTTGTCACTTTCATGTAATTTGCTAACGTTTGTATTATAAAGATTCTGTCCTGAATGCACAGGTGACATTTTGCCTTGTGTTTCTCCATTTCAATACAGAAAAGCAAAATGAGTTTTGGTCTTTCTACCCAAGAGGCTGTGTGCACATTGGACTTGAAGTCAGGAAACCTGAGATTCTCTCAGTTTTATCTATTAAATTAATTTGTATGTGCAAACATCTCATTTACTTATTTATTATTGTATATTATTATTATATTTATTTATTATTGGTGTAGATGGTATATCTCTCTTCAGTAGAATGTAAACTCCTGGAAGGCAGGCAGGGTTTCATTTTTGCCTTATTATCTCCAACACTTGCATACAAGAAGTACTTAATAAGTTGTTAGATTGAATTGAGTCTAGGCTCTACTACTTGCTTGTGTAAATTTTGACTCATTTCCCTAAACACTCCCAGTTTCCATTTTCTCTTCTGTAAAATATGCACAGTGATACTTACTCTATTTATCTGAATCAAATCAGATATTTCTATAGGAATAGACAATGACCCTAAGATTTCATTATTATAAGAAACAATGTAATTCAGCACTTTTGCTGCCATTTATAATAGTAAGAGAGATGTCTAGAATGGTGAGAGGTTACATGACTTACCTAAGGTCACACAGCTAGTATATGTCACAGGTGGTTCTTGAATCCCAATCTTTCTGCCTTCATAGGTGGTTCTATTTCCACTGTGCCATGCCTCTGCTCACATGAAGTTTTATAAACATAAACCTTTCTCATTTACTGGACTAAAAATGAATGGGAACCAACTTCATGGGACTGTCTAAATCTAATCCATAGTTTCCACAATTCTTAAATCTAAGTACCAGGTCTTTTAGCAATTTTACTATAGGATTTCCCCAAGGATTTTCAGGATTTATTTGTTTGTTTACAAGGTCACAGTCACCTCATTTTATTGGGATTGTCTATTGCCAATGACATGTGCATTTAAACTTTAAAATGTTCTCCACAAATTTAACTGCCTTGTTCCTAGGAACTTACATATTAGCAGACATAACTCCAAATATTCACTGTGAACTTACAAAAAGAAAGTAAATTGTTAATTATTTGAGTTCATAACTAGTTTTTACAAACAAGATATTCTTTTCAAACATAAAATATAAAATTATTCATATTTATTTGACTGGGCAAGGGAAAAAAATTGGCTAACTACCAAAGGCACCGAAAAATCCATTTTTGGGTGATTTTGAGTGAAGTAGAACTGTGGTTTCCCCTATAATTCTAATATTCCTATAATTGAATGGTTATTATAGACCTTGCTGTCTCTTCACTGCTATGTGCTGAACTCTAGAGAGTCTTCATGGGAGAGAATGGGATAGCGTCTGCCTTGCCAGAAAATTTCAGAAATAAGTTATTCTTGGCCAATTTTTCTTTTTTCTTTAATTCCAATCAGCAAACACTGATCAGTCACTGACTATGAGCAAAACATTGTTCTAAGAGCTAGTGTTATAAAAGCAAAAAACAAACAGTCCCTTCCCTCCAGGAGTTTATAGTCTACTGGGAGGACAAAATGTACATGGAGAAGTATAATAAAATGTAAGGAACAAAGGGCCAAAGGAGCAATCAGAAAAAGTACTGTAGGAAAATTTGAGGAAGGAAAAAGCACTAACCACTTGGGTGGGGGATAAGCTGGAGTGTCAGGGAAGATGTCATGGAGGAGGTGAGATCTTGTCTTGAAGGAACACTTTGAAGGAAGAAAAAACAACAGCAACAAATCAAGTTATCCCAAAATGGAATAAGCAGTAGGTACAGGGGGTAGTTAAGAGATATTTCCTATCAAAGGCAGCATAAATATTCTAGAGGGTGGTAATTGGAAGGATACGAATTTGAGGCAGTGGGATTAATTTGTGTGTATGCAAGAAGATGGAATGTCAAGTCCAGAAATAAGCTAGTTGTATTTTGACTGCAAGGAAGAGTTCAAGAATAAGACTAATGAGATAAATTCTAAAAAAAAAAAGGTTCGAAATAGATTAGAAAGTCCCTTAATTACCAGGCTAAGGAAGGAACTTGTATTTTTATTTTAGAATAAGTAGGGAGTCACTGATGCTATAGGCAGATTGGAGTGGCAAAAACCTGGGAGGCAGAATAGAAGGACTCCTGGTGACAAGTGATGAAGGTGCTCAATTAGTATAATGGCTTTGTGAGTGGAAAGAGGAAAATTGCAAAACTCTTGTAAATGGTAGAAACAAGAGAACTTGACAACTAATTGGAAGATTATAAACCTGAGGGACTGAGAGGATAGTGGGAGAAACAGATTTAAGCAATAAGATAAGAGTTCTATTTTAGATTGGTAAATGTGTTTAGTAAATACAGAAAAGATTGGGGCTGAATATGTAGATTTGGAAGTTATCCATTGCATAGCTATGACAACCAAAGCTTTGGGAATCATTGAGATCACCAAAAAGAAACTTGGATAAGGAAGAAAAAAACCCTAAAATAGAGTCTTGGGTGGGGAACACACACATGCTTTGGAGTGGGAGGATAGATGATGATTAAACCAGAGAGGCTGTAAAGGAACAATCAGAGAGGTGGGAGAACTGGGAGAGTGCAGTATCATGGAAGTCACTGGAGGAAAAGTGATCTGACAGGAGGGGGTGCTCAGTAGCATCACAAGCTTTGGAGAGGTCAAGGATGATGAGGACTGTGAAAAGGTCAACAGATCTAACAGTTAAAGATGCCTGGTAACTTTTAAGAAAGCAGTTTCATCAGACTAGTTGGTTTAGAATCAAGATTGAGATGTGAGTGAGTTGGTAAAGAGATGGAGATACTTTGACTGTAGAAAACAAAGCTTCATCAGTCTCTGTGTGATTTCTTGCCCCATTTTATGTGATTTCCCAGCCAAGGTTTCACTTGCAAACCATTTCTATCTCCCCAGAAACTAGGACTTCACTTCTATTTCCCATGACGTTCTGTCAGGTGAACCTTTTGGTTTACATAGGTCGGTACCAGTCCAGCATGCCACTTTGTGCAGTCTCCTTACCATGCCTCATTGTGGGTATCTCTCTACAGATACTTACTTCTTTCTAGCATCTCTTTTACTTGCTCCATTAGAAAGTAAACTAATTGAAAGCAGGAATTTTCTTATTTGTATTGGCATTACAATGTTTAGCACAGGACCTGGGTCATATATTAAGTACCTAATAAATTCAATATCTGTCTAGCAGTGACAAGGAGGAAACACATAAAAATAGTATCTTGAGCATATGGCAGGTTCTAGAGGAGGTGTGGGTGTTTTTTTGTTTGATTTAGACAAGACGTGTCAAACATGGACCTCTGGGTCACATGCAGCCCAAAATACTTTTGAGTGCAGCAGAACCAGATTAAATGATAATTGGGAAATATTAACAAAACAAATAAAAATACAATAAAAATAGATAGCAATACATTTTATAGCAAAGTCAACATGTAGCCCTAAGGATCCTTATGTGTGTCTGATCCTCCTCTCTTACTTTCCATTTGAGTATGACACTACCAGTTTAGACCTCAGATAGCAGGAAAGGGTCCTGAGATGGTTCACTGGAAAAAATCGAAGACACCCAATAACAGCTCACATTTATATAATAGTTTAAAATTTGCAAAGTACTTTACATAAATCACTCCTAAAATCTCACAACACTTTGAGGTAGATGCTACTATTGTCCCTATTTTACAGATGAGAAAACTGAGAGAGGTTAAGCCTAGGATCACACAGTATGTATCAAAAGGCAGGGTTTGAATTTAGGTCTTGATGCCAACTCTGGTTTTCTATCCATAATGCCACCTAGCATCTTAATGCTAATGCCTTCCCTCTGTTGATTAGTTCCAATTTATCTTGTGTATATCTTGTTTGCATATAGTTGTCTACATGTTGTGTCCCCATCAACCTATAAGCTCCTTGAGGGCAGGGACTGTCTTTTGACTTTCTTTGTATTGCCAGTGCTTAGGATAGTGCCTGGCATCTAATAAATGCTTGTTGACTGGCTGTCTTGATGAATGAAGTGGAGGGTGGTGGTGATTTTGATTGGGGTGGGAGGAAAAGTTCCTGGAGTAGATCAGAGGCAGTGTGATCAAGGGTATACATAGCAGGCTTAGCTTTGTCTAGGAAAATGTCCACCTTAGCCTCTGGGCCAAAAGTTAATGAGGACCAAATGGATGAATATATAGGAGTATAGAATCTGGAAGGGGAGAAACCTAATGAGTAATGGTCCTGATTTTCTCAGTAAAGTAAGTGGGTAAAGTAATTTGTTAAGAGAGAGTTAGAGGTGGCATTAGAAACTTTAAAATCAATTAATCTGAACAGCTTTTGTAAAGAATGTGACTGGAAATATATCAGGCAAGGATCAAATAATTTCTATCCAGCAGTAAGGAGCTGGTTGAGTTTGGAGAAAGTATATTTGTAGTAGTTCCATTCTACAATGGTGATTTAACTATCCTGAATCTAATTCAGTCTATTCAGTTCAACAAATATTTATGTAATACTTACTGAGTGCTAAGTTTTGTGGAGGTGTAGGACAAAAAAATTTACAACTACCTTTAAGAGAAAACAGTTGTAAGCAGAGAAAAGAATATTTGTAAATTTTAAAAGTGTTTTTAATAATCACATTAATTTATTTTTATATATTTTATAGTGAGTTGTTATTTTTTACACATGAAGTCATGCAAATATATTAGTCATATCACAAAAAAGCAAGAAAAATAAAGAAAGTGAAGAAAGTATCTTCTCTCTCTGAAGGTGGATAGCATTTTTCACAACGAGTCCATTGGAATTGTCTTGGTTTGTTGTATTGATCAAAGTGGCTAAGTCTTACACAGCTGATTCTTGTTAAAATATTGCTGTGACTATGTACAGTGTTCTCCTGGTTCTGCTCATTTAACTTTGCTTCATTTCATGTAAGTCTTCCCAGTTTTTCTGAAACCACCACCTCATCACAATACTATACCTCAAGTTGTTTAGCCATTCCCCAATTGATGGGCATATTTGCCAATGATTTGCCACCACAAAAAGAACTGCTATAAAAATTCTATCTATCTATCTATCTATCTATCTATCTATCTATCTATCTATCTATCTATCTATCTATCTATCATCTATTCCTTTTCCTTTGATCTTTTTTGGCATGCAGACCTAGTAATGATATTGCTGCATATGCACAGTTTTATAGCACTTTGAGCATAGTTCCAAATTGTATACCAGAATTTTTCTATTTTTTCCACATCCTCTCCAGTATTTATCACTTTCCTTTTCTGTCATGTTAAGTGTGAGGTAGTACCTCAGAGTTGTTTTAATCTGAATTTTTCTAATCCATAGTGATTTAGAGCATTATTTCATATGACCATTGTGAGCTTTTATTTCTTCTTCTGAAAACTGCTTCTTAAATCCTTTGAATATAATATATCAATTGGGGCATGGCTCCTACTTTTATAAATTTGACTTAGTTCCCTTTATATTTTAAAATTGAGGCTTTTACCAAAGAAACTTGCTGTAAATTGTAAACTTGCTTCCTTCCAGTTTCTTGCTTTCCTTCTAGGCAAGGCTTATTGCCAGGCAAGGTGATAGTGGTATAAATTGGGGATTGAAGCACCATTTGGAGCCTAGACTAGGCTCAGGCCCTACCTCCCTGCTATAGACCAGTCCTGCAGAACTACATAACAGGAAAGGAAAAGGGCACTGGAACCAACCATTCCATCTAGAACTGAAGGAAGGTAGTGGTATCTAGCATGTTATAGCTACAGGACCAGGTAAAGCTATGCTCCCTAAATCATCCAAAAAAAGAAGAGAGGGCAGGTCCTGGCATTGATACAACATTCCAATTCTGGAACCATGGCTGGAGATATGAATTAATGGAAGAAAATGCCAAATATGATGAAAAAATACTATATGTTAAGAGAAGCTTAAAAGGTAAACTCAGAAGAGGAGAGGAATTTCATAATAAGTATAAATAGTTCCTCCTCCCACCCCACAACATCCTCATAGAATGGATGGGCAAAAAAAAACTCCAAAGAATAGATGAAAAAAATGAAGCAATGAAATTAGAGAGCTTGAGGAAAACTGGAAGCAGAATAACTAGCTTGGAACAGGTGTGTAAAACATGAACCAGGTAGTTAATTCCCTGAAAAATAGAATGGAGCAAGCAAAGAACACTCGATAATTCCATAAGAAAAAATATTAGAAAAAAGATAATAGGATAAATCAGAAGGAAACTGGGGGGGGGAATTACATGTTCATGTAATAAAATACAGGTTTTTTTAGAATATAAAGATGCCACAGATATTTTCTCCTGAGAAATGTTTCTATATATTATAAATACAATATGGGCCAATAAATTATATTAATTTATATAATATATAATTATATATATATTATATATGATTTATATAATATATAATATATTAATATATAACAATATTAACATCAAGTGGCATTTTAGTGCTAGCTGAGAGAAGTTGGAAGATGGTTTGTGAATAAAAGGGGCAGGAGAGCAAATTTAATATTTATTCATTCAACAAGCATTTATTAATGCTATTTTGTTCTAGGTGCTAGAAAAATAGTCCTTAGCCTCAAGGAATTTACATTTTACTTATGACTCAGATCTTTAGGCAAGATGTTGAAATGCATGTGTTTTTTTTTTAGTTATTGAGATCATGATATATAAGAACCCTGGTTTATAGATTTGGCCATTCATGATTAAAAACAAAACAAAACTCTTTGTCAGGGTAGGGAGATCAGCCATGGACTCAATATGAAATCTGTGTGTCTGGCATGAATAAAGATTGAACAAAGGCTAAGACTGGAAGTGAGAGATGAACAATTAGTAAATGCATGAACTGTGTTTCATGACTATTTAAGTAAATATTTGATTACAATTGTGGATTCATGAAAGTGTAGTTGGTGAGCTTGACCTCCTGGTGTGAAATTGCTTATGTGAAAGTGAATTAGAATTTCACAAGCTTCCCAAGGGCTATCACTGATAGGAGGCAAAAGACCTGATTTAATTAACCTTGTATGTAGAGACATGTTTTAGAAATTTGCTGCTTGTGTTCCCCCTACCACAACCATTAGTTAACTTTTGGTCTTCATCTATAATGTAACTAGCAGAATAATTCATGTTTGATTCAAAGATATGGAAGGAATCTGTTTTCCTCCTATGTAAAAAATAAGAACGATGGAGTTTGTCCTTGTGTGGCAAAGTTAATAGACACAGTGGGGGTCCTTAACCAGCATGAGGTTTCACTATGTGCCTTGTTTCTGAAGACACACGCACACAAACCCACCACAGAATCCCCATCCAAACTATAATAAAGTAATTAAAGAGTGTAAAACATGACACATGAGCAAATTCCCTCTTCTTCGTGGCTCCATACACATTTGCCTTATTATCAGTCTCGATAAACCCTGGGAGAGCAGGGTGAGCCACTTGATCTTGTCATGAAACTTTCCCAACACGTTTGCCAGACTGTGAGATATTTTCTCAGACCTCTATTGCCAGAGAGTCATTTGTTGATGGGGCTGCCCCAGTGGAGGAGAAAATCTTGGTCACTTACTGAAGACAGGAATTGGTTAAACAGCTAGGAAGCCTTTTCTCACACACACACACACACACACACACACACAAACAGAGCAGTTAGTTGGTGGTCCCTCCCAAACAGTGTATACTGGGCTGTGTCATTCTGGGGATGATATCAGCATATGTTTTCTATCTTTGATGATGCTTGGATTGTCATACAACATTAGGACCCCCTAGGCTGGGAAATTTAGGCTTTTTCTTTTTCTATTTTGATTGTTTAGAACCAGCTATTTGATAAGTTCCTGAAAACTTCAATTTTCAGTAAATGGAGAGGTCTGCATTTCTCAGAAAGGACTTTGGCCTGTTTGACAGGAATGTAGTGGTTCCCTCCATGTATCGCTTGTTTGTTTAATTCTCCCATTTCTCCTATAGTGCTGCAGGCTGAGGGGACAACTTGTTCCAATGCCATCTGCTAAGAGTTTTCACTCTCCAGCCAGGATTTCTCATTCCATGAAGAAATAGGGCAAAAGCAGATGGGAAAGTCAGAAATTTCTACGAGAGAGATCACCAGATTGGGCACCAGGAGATCTGGGTTCCAGTTTTTTCTAGATCAACTATTGCATGTTTTTTTGTGTGATTTAATCTCTTTGGGTGATTGGTTTAAAAAAAAAGAAAGTGAGACTTCTTTTTAACAAAAACATAGATTTAGGTCTGGAAATAATCCTTAGGGATCATCTAGTCTGACCCTCTCATTTTAGAGATGAAGATACTGAGATTCAGACAGGTAAAGTAACTTGTCTAAGGTAATGTAGGTTGTAGGGAGCAGAGGTGAGATTTGAATCCAAATCATCATATCTGTCTTTCCACCTCTTTTTAAAAATTTTTTTAAATGCTTTATTAACTTCTGATTTACATCATTCATTTCCACCAGATTTCGAGTTACAAATTTTCTCCCCGCTTTTCCCCTACCCACCACCCCAAAATAGCAGTCCCACAGGATATCCCCTCCTCCAATCTGCTCTCTCCCATATTTTCTCCCATACCCCTTTTGACTTTTCCAGTGGATCTCTATGCCCCAGTGCCTATATATCTTATTTCCCAATTACATGTAAAATAGTATCCATAATAGTATATATTTGAATATTTGATTTTAAAACTTTGAATTCCACATTCATTCCCTTCCTCCCTTGTCACCCACCCTTACTGGTAAGATAAGCAGTTCAGTATAGGTTGTACATGTGTGGCTAATGCAAAACAATAACATAGTAGATATATTGTAAAAGACTGACTATATTTCCCTCCCTCCTATCCCACCTCCCACTTGTTCTATTCTCTACTTTGATCCTGTTCCTTTTCAAAAGTGTGTGCTTCAAAATTCCCTCCCCCCCAGCCTGCCCTCCCTTCTATCATCCCCCTCTCATCCCCTATTTAGTGTGTATTTCATTCCCTCCTCAAGCCAAATTCAGGAATAAGGTTGACCCACTCCCTTTTGCCTTCCTATTCTTCCCCTCCATTGTAACCATTTTCCCTTGCCTCTTCTATATGATATAGTTTACCCCATTCTGTCTCTCCCCATCTCCTCTCATTATATTCCTCTCTCACCTCTTAATTTCACCTTTTAAGTATCATCCCTTCCTGTTAAATTGGTCCTGTGCCCTCTATGTATACCTGTAAACATATATATATATATACACATTCACATATGTATTCATATGCCCATCTATCCTCATATATAGACACATATGTATTTCTATTCCCTTCAACTACTGAGAAAAGTTTCATAAGTTACAATTATTGTTTTTCCATGTAGGAATATTAATAGTTCAACTTTGATAAGTTCCTTATGATTTCTTTTCCCTGTTTACCTTCTCATGCTTCTCTTGCTTCTTGTATCTGAATGTCAAATTTTCTATTCAACTCTGGTTTTTTCAGCAAGAATGTTTGAAAGTCCTCTATTCCACTGAATGACCATATTTTCCTCTGAAACATGATACTCAGTTTTGCTGGGTAGGTGACTCTTGGTTTTAATCCCAGCTCCTTTGACCTCTGGAATATCATATTCTAAGCCCTTTGATCCCTCAGTGTAGAAGCTGCCAGACCCTGGGCTATCCTGATTGTGTTTCCACAATATTCAAATTGTTTCTTCCTGGCTGCTTGTATTATTCTCTCCTTAATCTGGAAATTCTGGAACCTGGCTATAATATTCCTAGGAGTTTTCTTTTTGGGATCTTTTTCAGGAGGTGAGCGGTGGATTCTTTCAACCTCTATTTTGCCCTTTGGTTCTAAAACATCAGGGCAGTTTTCTTTGAGAACTTCCTGGAGGATGATTTCTAGGTTCTTTTATCATGGCTTTCAGGTAGTCCAATAATTTTTAAATTATCTCTCCTGTATCTATTTTGCAGGTCAGTGGTTTTTCTTATGAGATATTTCACATTGCCTTCTGTTCTTTCATTTGTTTGGATCTGTTTAACAGCATCTTGATTTCTCATAAAGTCATTAGCTTCCATTTGCTCCAATCTAATTCTGAAGCAATGATTCTCCTCATTGAGCTTTTGAGATTCATTTTCCATCTGGCAAAATTGGCTTTTTAAGGCATTCTTCTCCTCATTGCCTTTTTGAGCCTCTTTTGCCATTTGAGTTTAGTCAATTTTTTAAGGTGTTATTTTCCTCAGTCAGGCTGTTGACTCTCATTTTGTAATTTTCTTGCATTGTTCTCATTTCTCTTCCCAGTGTTTTCTCCACTTCTCTTATCTGCTTCTTAAGGTCCTTTATGGCCTGTAACTAGCTCATATTTTCCTTTGAAGGTTTTGGTGCAGGAGTTCTGATTTCACTGTTTTCCTCCTGTTCCATGCTTTGCTCCTTTTTGTCCCCCAAATAGGCGTCTAATGTTGGAATCTTCTGTCTGCTTTGTTTCCTTTGCCTGGTCATGTTGCCCCTCAGTCACTTGACCCCTGGGCTTTTTGCCACAGTAGGACTCTGCCACCAGACAAGGGAGTTTTTGTCCCAAACGCTGGGGTTTTCTCAGCTGCCGGAGGTATTAGATGGGTGCCCTTTCTGAGGTCTCCACATGCTTTGGCAAGCTGGACACACACCCCAGGACCTCCACCCTAGACTGCAATCCAGATCCAAGAAGGTTAAAGCAAGAGTGATTACCCCTCAGACTGGTGCTTGTTCCCCCTACACTCTGCAGGCCAGGAGCTGAAGCTGCCACTTGGTGCTGGCTGGCTGTGCTGGTGTCTCAGGGGCTTCTCTCCCTGGGTCCAAAAGCCACACACTCCTACTTACTGGGTCCCAAAGTTCAGGCTGCACTGACCTCTCACTTTGTCCTTTGCATCTATGTATTGATAAATCTGGAAACGGCCACAGCGGAGTCCCTCTGGCAGGCGGCTGGTCAGGCCCGCCCTGGGGCTAAAGCCTTGGCCTGGGGCTGGGCTTGGCTGCCAGAGCGCTGCGCTGAATTCCTGCCGGCCTGCCAGGCTGTCCTCAGTGGGAGGTTAGCTTCTCTGTGTCATTTTGTGGGTTCTGCAGCTCCAAAGTTTGTTCAGAGTCCCCTTTTTACATGGATTGGGGAAGGTTTCCACAGCCGGAGCCGCAGGAGGTCCTGCTTCTACTCCGCCATCTTGACTCAGTCCCCTCCCCCCCCTTTCAGCCTCTAATGATTTTACTAACCTTGTGTATGTTCTTCATGGATATCTACCATCCCCTCAGTGCAGCCTCCTTTCTGTTGTCAGTTTCCTTTCTCTTCTTTTACCTTGACAGGATGAAAGGCCTTGGAAAAGTTCACCCAGAGGCTTAATTCCTTTCTCTTGTTCATCTTCCCCTTTCACTTGGTGTCTGTTGTTAAGTGACCTTACAAATGTCTTACTTGGAGACTATGCTTAATTTTTCAAATCATGTCTAGGGATTAAATATTAAGCTAGAGAGGATAAGATTTAGATTCTTTTCCAGGCAGCTTGGTGGCACAGTGGATAGGGCACTGGGCCTGGAATCAGTTTAAATCTAGCCTCAGATGCTTACTAGCTGGGCGAATAAGTTAATCCTCTTTGACTCAGTTTCCTCATCTGTAAAAGGAGCTGGAGAAGAAACAGTCAAACCATTTTTGTCAAACCATCTTTGCTAAGAAAACCCCAAATAGGGTCTTCAAGAGTTAGACATGACTGAAAATGATGCAACAACATTCTTTTCTAGGCTACTTTCACTTCATCAGCTTTATGCTTATGAGAGTTCTTTTTTATGTGTTGTACTATCCCTGTTTTATAACATTTAATAAAGACTAAAATCTCCCAAGTGCCAGAGAGAGAGAGAGAGACTATGTGTTAATTAATTAATTGAACATCTAATTCATATTCCAGGATTCTCATCATTGTTGCATACACTGTATTATTTAGGATAGGATTCTTATCTGGGAACCACATCTTACTCCCAGCCCATAAGCAACCTTGAAAGATTCTCTCTATAGTTCTCCTTTCTTCTCACTCTGCACTCTCACTTAACAAGTTCTCCCAATTCCATAGGTTCAGTTATCACCTCTATGTAGAAGACCACCCAATCCATATATGAAATCTAGACATTTCCCCTAAGATGCTGGCCTGAATCTCCAACCATTTAGTGAATATCTATTAAATCTTTTTGTCACATGCAATGTGTTTAAAACTAAACTCATCAACTTCCTTTCTAAACCGCTAAGTCCCTTTACCCCCAAATTGGCCCACATTTCTAATTTCTCTGTTTCTTTTGTTGATACTCTTGTCTTCCCAGGCATCTAGGCCTGAAATTTTTTGGTGTCATTCAATGAGAAAACATACATTAAGTTCTTTGCAAACCTTAAAGTTCTATATAAATGATGACCATTATTAATCTTTCATCATCATCATCATCATCATCGTCAATTCCTTCTCCCTCCCTGTCCACATCTTATCAGTTTCCAAATCTTGTCAACTCTACCATAGTAATATCCCTTCCAGTTATCCCTTCTCCATTCACACTTCTATCCCCTGGTTCAGGTTTGGACTGCATCTTATTGCAAGAGCTTCCTAACTTACAGTAGCTTCCTGCTATCTTTAGGATAAAATACAAACTCCTCAGTCTGACATCTGAGATACCAATTCTTACTTTTCAGCCTCATTTCAATCTATTCAGCTTCATGTTTCTCATTTTTATTTATTGACATCTTGTTCTTCAGTCTCAGCTCAGATGCTACCTTCCCGTGAAGCCTTCCCTGATCTGCCTAGCTGAAAGTGATCTCTGTTTTTTATTTGGACCCTTTCTTCCTTTATCAGATCCTACCTGATATCCTACTTATTGAGTCCATATCTTTACCCCCTCCTCATCTTTACCCCACCCCCACATTTGCCCTGCCCCCACCTCTTCACCCTGTCCCCTCTCCATTCTCTAGGATCCTCATTTTCCACGTTTTTATCTCTTGTCCCTAGCATGGTTCCTTGCACAGAATAATTGCTTAATAAATGTTTGTTGGATTCGATTGAGAGTCAGAAAGTGAAGAACAAAAAAAGAAACCTTTTTACACTGCTACACTGCCCTCACATTAAATCATATGCATTTTACTCATAGGCAAGAGCTATCAGGCCCTTATCCTATTTATTTATATTTTGTACTTGTTACTGATAGGCTTGATTATAATCCCTTTAGACTTTCCAGTCCATAATAGGATCTAGAGCAATTGTCTGTGTCACTCTGTCCTGGTCTCTTTCTGTGTCTCTCCCTCCTTGCCCCCACATCTGTCTCTCTGTCCATCTCTTTGTCTCTCTCTTTTGGGGTTGCGTAGAATGGAGAGAGGTGAGGACTATTGATGCTAAAAGTGGCTTCACCTACTGCCCCTCTGATAGCAAGGGAGGAGACAGAAATTCTATATAAAGAAGAGGCCATAATCACTGTAGTTAGGGGCAGTTTGGGGTCACATGCTGCAGTAGACCCTGAGGACATCACCTTAATTGCTATTCACACCAAAGAAACTGATAAAAAAAAAGGTTAAATTGTCATCCATATCTTCAGCTAGATAGTAAGAGCTTACATTTATAAAACCCTTGAAAGTTTGCAAACACAAGTGGTTATATCATGCAAACCTCTCAAAAGCCCTGTGAGGTAGAAACTACTGGATTTACACATAGATTATAGATAAACAATCATAGATGATAGCTGGATGGGACCTTAGGGGTTATGCTACTTATTTTATAGATGAGAAAACCGAGGCTCTTATTTTTGAAGAGGACCAATGACATCATGGGGTGATAAATTGACTTGTGCTTGAATTGGATTTAAGTGAGTCTCACTCTGAATCATCAAAGGCTAGTGTCAAGACAAAAGTCAGGATGCCTGGCTGTGGCCTGGGATACAGTGGATGACCTTGGCATCTTCAGTGTGCTCTGAGCACTCAACAGGGCCTGCTTCATCTGCCTTCATGGCTGTTGGAACACAGAAGTTAAGTGACTTGTCCAATATCATCCAGTTGTTTGAGACAGGATTCAAACTCAGGTTTGACTCCAAATCTAGTCTTCTTTCCACCATACTACCTAGCTGGAATGATCATCCCTATTTCTGAGATGGGGTAGAATCAATCAGTCAAGCAAACATTCATTTCGTTTCAAGTACTGTGCTATGTATTGGACACACAAAGAAAAGTATAAAAATCATGGCCTATGGGGTGGCTAGGTGGCGCAGTGAATAGAGCACCAGCCCTGGAGTCAGGAGGACCTGAGTTCAAATCTGGCCTCAGACACTTAACACAAAAACTAGCTGTGTGACCTTGGGCAAGTCACCTAACTCCAAATGCCCTCTAAAAAGCAAAATAAATAAAAATTATGGTCTCAAGAAACTGATGAGGTCAGGGAGCCATAAAATGTTAAGGTTTAGGTTTAGGGGTACTTGAGACCCCAAAATACCAACATGCTGGGTACTGCTGAATGAATTCAGCTCAAGTCTTCTCTCAGCCAAAGAAAAGCAAAGCTTATTAAAAGTTGGCCACAATGGGTAGACTCTTAAGGAGACATGGTATCTGTGAAGCTTGTGCTGGACAAGTAGGCCAAAATCATCTGACACAGAATGAGTCTGTGACAGAACATTCTCCAGTGTTCTCTTCATGGAGGCAAGATGGGTCCTATATACAGAAAGGTTATAGGACAATTTTAGGGGTGGTCTAGAGGAGGGGTTTGGGGAGGGTCTTCAGGAGGAGTCAGATGAGGTCAGACTCCAGGGATGAGAAATTAATGGTGGGAAGTAGCTGGAGGATACCTGGAGATGACAGACAATGGAGGGCTAGGCTAGTGTAAGGGTGTATAGACATTTTGGGAGGATCAAGGGCAGGAGATAGCTGGACAAAGAAGGGCTAGGATAGTAACAGAGATTTGGGCCTAGCTCTAATGAAAGGCTTATGGCCTCAGGCAAATGCCTCATGTGGGAAGATTCAAGGAGAGCTCAAGGGGGTTCCCAGAGACTGTACCTCATCACAACTATATATGCATATAAAAGTGTACACAAAATATATACAGAGCAAGTACAAGGTAGGCTAGGTGGCACCGGCCATGGGGTCAGGAGGACCTGAATTCAAATCCGGCCTCAGACACTTAACACTAGCTATGTGACCTTGGGCGAGTCACTTAACCCCAATTGCTCTGCCTTCTCCCCTCCAAAAAAGCAAAAAAAAAAAAAATTTAAATGTTAGAAAACTGTTTTTACATGTAATTGAAAAAAATTCTTTTAAAAATATTTCTTTCTAAAATGGCATATAGACATAATGATTAAAAGATATAGAAGTATAGCACTTAAAGTTCAATTATCTGAAACAATTACTTCTGTTGAACATATTTCTTAATAATGTATGTAGCTTAATGTTGAGCATCCCAGATCACATATTAATCTTTTTGATTAATTTGTTAGACTTCCCCAGAACAATCACCTTAGATTACACTAAATCTAACCCAAAGCTGGGAGGGCCTGTGTTCAAGTCCTGCCTCTGACACATATTGGCTTTGTGAACCTGGGCAAGTCATTTATCCTCAGAGATCTAGGTGACTATGTAAGCTGCAGACAAGGTACCAACTTGTATTCATAAAGGCAGGTTCCTCATGCAGGCATTACCTATGGTAATATAATCATGGGTCAAGCTTCTACATTCCTAGGATCTTAGTGGTTGTGCCCAAAGTTTGCCTTGGGGAGATTCTGAATTAGCCTCAACTAAAGGCTAATGCTAGCCTGGAATCAAGAAGGCCTGAGTTTAAATCTGGCTCTCTTACTAGCTGTGTGACCCTGGGCAAGTCACTTAACCTCTATTTTCCTTAATCTACTGGAGAAGGAAACAGCAAGCCACTCCAGTATTTTTGCCAAGAAAACCCCATGAACAGTACTGGTGTGCTGTGGTCCATGTTGTCATGAAGAGTCGGACACAATTGAAAAACAACAAAAGTTAATGTAGTGATTTAGGATTTCATTCTCACAGTGTAAGTAAGCAGAACCAAGGAATCAATGTGCACAATGTCTATAACAATGTAAATAAAAATAATGTGAAAATGTAACTGAATTTCGATTAATGGACATCTTTTTCTGCAGAATAAATGATGAAAGGTGGGGGAACACAGGGGTGTAATGTTACATATATTATCAAACAATTGCTTTGATCCTCTGCTTACCTGGTTTCCCTCATTATAAGGGAAAGTTCAGTGTGGGAGGGAGAATATATATTGGGAAATAACTGTGAGACACAAAAAAAGCATGAATAAAATATTAAAAACTACAAAAAATTAAAGGGTCTAGATTTCTGATTTATTATTCATAGAAATGAGAAGTGTTAACTCATGATTAGATGTCTCTAACGGTTACTTAAAACTTTCTGAGAAAGTTTTATTTGGGGGCCAGAGTGGGTATCTAAGCATCTTGGTATGCTTAGCAGAAAGGCAGACTACCATCTTTTCCCTTTATGCCATTGGAATGCACTAATAAGCAGCATCATAAAGGTCCTTTCATTGGATATACCCCATCTGAGGTAAGGCACTCAAAGAGGCTAATATATGGAAAAAATTCTTTACATTACATGATATTTTTGCTATATTACCCTAGAAAGACCTTTGTGATAGCTTAAATTTATGTATTTGGATGAAGTTCTTAATATGAGCCTGTATGCAGTCATATCACTGAGGTTCCCCAAATTGGACAGGATGCTGCATCAAAGTTTTTTTTTTTCTTTTTGGAGGGCAATTGGGGTTAAGTAACTTGCCCAAGATCACACACCTAGTTTTTGTGTTAAGTGTCTGAGGCCGGATTTGAACTCAGGTCCTCCTGACTCCAGGGCTGGTACTCTATTCACCGTACCACCTAGCCACGCCTGCATCAAAGTTTTAACTAGGGTTAAGTGACTTGGGCTTTCCCCCCAGATATTGAAATTTAGAGGACTCAGATTGGGCTTGCAGTCCTTGAGAGTTACAAGCAACTAAGCTTAGTACAAGAATAATTAGTTCAAATAGTAGGGTATCAAAAATGACTTTTCACACTCCCCTCTCCCAAACCCCCATCTACACCAATAAATTGTTAAAGCATTTTGTACCATTTACCCTGTGTACAAAGTTTGCCAGACATCTCTGAATCACATACACGATGTAGAAAATTTATTAAGCCACGTACTTAAAACTTGTTGAAACTTTTGAGTATTGTTTGGGAATAAAAAATGACAGAAAACAAAGTCAGTCACAAGATTTGGAGTCAGAGACCTGAATTCATATCCCAGCTCTTGCTACTACTTATTTACCTGTGATCTTTGGCAAATCATTCAACTTCCCTGAGACCCAGTTTCTTCATCAGGCAAACGAGAGGGTTAGACAAGATAGGTTAGACATCTCAGGTCCCTTACATGACAAAATCTGAGATCCCATGATCTTGTGAAGAAGCTGTCTATTACCCAAACCAACACTCCCAAGGCCCACTTGTGAATGGAAGGACTTGCAAACCATGCCAATGAGGCCATTTTGTGCTGGGTTGGCCTTGCCCTGAGCTCTCTTGCCACATAGATGGTCCCAGCCCAAACCTAGAAAGTCTTATGGGAAGTGGCATCAGCTTTTTATTTTGTTCTTTTCCGGCATCAGTTTGCTCATCTCCTCTTGTTCCCCTTTGAGGCAATGTACTGACAGATGTAAATATGAATCATGTTTCATTCTCAGACTCCTTCAAAAACACCCGGAACCCAAATTTCTGACTAATCATAAAACGTCTTGGACACATGCTGAGCCGCAAAGAGCCACCCTAACCCCAGGCAAGCTCAGGCCTGGGCTACACACCTCTCATGCAGTCTGGAAAGGGAGGCTTTGGCATGACAGCTCTGTTTATTTGCTTGTCTTACTTTGCAAACACATAGCTCTTTCTCTTTAAAAAAAAAAAGTAGCATCAACTTGTTTGTACACACAGAAACATTTTTTTTCCCCTGTGGCTTCCCAGGATTATCTCTAAGAAATGCAGGGCCATCTACTGAATAATCAGGGGAAATGGTACCCCAGTTATCAAATTTTCCAAATCAAGGATAGTTTTCAAGAGGAAAAGAAATCATTTGCAACATGAGGAGTAATGGTAAAGGGCATGTAGGGATTGGTTTGATTTATGAATACGAGCATTAGATCAGCCTTATTATTATTTTTTTTTTTTTAGTTCTACCTGGAAGAGATACTTTTGTCCTCCTATCTGGCTGTCTCACTGTGCCACTGCCTAACTACCAAACCATTTAGACAAGGACAAGTGGGGCAAAACATGGGGTTTATAGTGATTTTTCCAACTTACCTTACTTCCAAGCTGATTCTGCATATAGTGCATATTATTATCCATGCATAGTACTAGTGTATTAAATTCTCTGAATCTCAGTTTCCACATCTTACAAAATAGGTTAATAACAATACAGTACTCATACAACCTAGCTAATGGGAATGTTATGGGAAAGTGCTTTTTAAGCCTTAAATATGATATGATGAAAACAGAAAGGTATGGGAAGACATATGAATTATACAAAGTAAAGTATACAGAACTAGTAAAACAATATGTACAATGATTAGAACAAATATATGGAAAGACAACAACAAAATATCTGAAACTGAATGCTGTGAAATTATAATGATCAAGCTTGGCCCCAAAGAATAGATAAGAGAATTTCTGTTCCTCTCTTCTTGCAGAGGGAGGAGATGGTGGTATGGAACACTACACATAATGTTGGACTTGGTTGATATGTCGGTCAGTTTTGTTGAAGTGCACCTCCCCCCCACCTCTGCCTTTTCAGCTCTTTGGGAGGGGAAGAAAAGAAGTACATATTGGGAAATGTACATGAGATAAAAACAAAATCTATCAGTAATTTTTAAAGTACTACAGAGATAGATATTATTACTCTGTATACCAATGGATCTATGATTTCATCAATGAAGGTATTTTTTTCAACAATGCAAATTACAGTTTGTGCTTGTCCATCCTGTGGGATACTAATCTATACTGTGCCATAATTCTTCATAGTGGTCTTGGTCAACATGCTGGGACACCTTTGTTGCGTTCTCTTAGGGTGACATTTATGCCTGTCAGACACATGGGATGCCCATCATTTGTCCTGTGCTTTCACTAGGTAACCACCCTGTTTTATGTAATCATGTATTCCCCTGGTGACATCCTTTATACCGCATTCTCCCTTGAAATGCATTAGATTGCACTCATGACCAAATTGTATTCGGTGAGTCTCAACTTCACTTCTTCAGAGACTATAGCATTTCATAACTCAAATTATACCACAGCACCAGAAGAATATTAGTTTTCAAAAGATGATGCTTTGTTTCTGGGAGGAGCTTAAGGACTTTAAAAAGAACTCAACAGTTTCCTAAAGGCAATGTAGCCTATTCTCCTTCCCTCCTTATGTGAGCCCAGCTCATTGTTCATTTGCAAAGTCTATCCTGGATATATGCATTCGTGGATATACTTTAAAGGCTGCCTAATCCAATCTCATGAAGTCCTGCTGGTGAACTTTAATTATTCCTTAAAATTTCGAGGTGTACTAGAGAATACGTTTCACAGTACTGCTATTATTCCAATAACCTCTCTGGTATTACATTATTCAAAAATTGAGTGGCATTGTGAATTGTATGCTTTTTCCACATCACTCTGTACCATGCTTCTCCCTTAGTAGCTTTTGGAGACTTTGTCACTAGGATCAGAGAGTGGAAGTGGGAGAGATGGATTCTTTTGTAGGAACTGGACAATTTCAATCTCACCTGCTAAAAGTACCTTATTTGTTGAATAGAAACTTTCAGAGTGGGCTCAATTAAGCCTCAACTGTTTGATTTAACTGGGTTTGATTGTTGTGGGTTATTTTCTATGGCAAAGAGCCACCCAGCGCTTCAGCTGTGAGCCCCAAAGCTGATTCTCATCCCAGTTTCACAAATTCGTCCACATTGTTCACCATACTGGGACATTCCAACATCCTTTGTGTGTTTTTCATTGTCTGGGGTTGCAAACATTAGTCAGGATTCCTGTCAGCAGAGCTACAACAAATCTCCAGAGGCCAAGGTCAACTTGTGACAAACAGGAGCCTTCACAGGGATCCAAAGGCATTTGTTCCATGATGGCACAGATCCTTCCTTTTCTGTGACTCTTTCTCTCACCGTTTTCAGACTGTTTAGAATCTGGATAATTGTTCACAAAGAGGGGCTTGTTGCTATCTCCAATAGGGGTGGAGGAAAGAAGCAGGTGTCAGTAACCCCAGGCAAAAAGATAGTCTTTGCTAATGCTAACTGTTAGGAGATTTCAGGCTTTAGGAGAAATGTCTCTCGGTTTTCTTTGGCATGCCCTTTGGGTTTTCAGTGGCAGTAATTTGTATTGGGAGTGAGATGACAACTAGAAAATAAACACATGCAAAATACCAACTGCAGTTTCTTTAAGCCAATGCTCTCTGTCCTTGGAGGCAAGGGAGCTACTGTCTAGAATATTGCATATTTTTTATTTCCCCTCCCTTATATGAAGATGATTAACTCCCTTATCTTAAGCCTCTAACCCGAATGCTTTGGAGGCAAGGCCTTCCATTGGAACATCTTGTTGAAATGTCTGCTTTGGCATCTTCCCTCTGCTCAGTTGTTTCAAAACAGTCTTTTTGTTTTTTTAATTTTTTTTCTTTTCCTTTTGGAAGGCTCTTCCAAACCATCCATAATTATGGGCCTGTCTTGAAAACATATGACAATACAAAAACCTGGGAGACAATTGGAAAGAAGAGATTTTGGGAGACAGAAGTTTTCCCACTGTTACCTAAACAAGTTGTAATGACCACAGCATAATTATTCTCCGAAGTAAATAGAAGGTCAGAGAAGCTAGCTTCATAAAACATCAAAATGATGCATGAGTTTGTGTGATTTGGTGGAATATACTGGAGAGTAACAAATGACGATCTTTCCATTTGTATAGTGAATCCGGGAAAAGATTACTGTTCTTTTTAATTACTTCAATAATGAACTCCACATGTCCTCCATGGATCTAGATTATGGGCAGTAGTATAATTGTTTTTTCTTGAAATAGGTGCAAGAAATGAGGCAGCATTGTGGAGGCAAATATAAGGCTTTCCTTGGAATCAGGGAGACCTAAGTTTATTTTATTGTATTTTTAGAGGGCAATTGGGGTTAAGTGACTTGCCCAAGGTCACACGGCTAGTTTTTTGTGTTGTCTGAGGCTGGATCCAAACCCAGGTCCTCCTTACTCCAGGGCTGGTGCTCTATTCACTGCCCCATCTAGCCACCCCCCTTCTCCCCCCTGACCTAAGTTTAAAAGTCACAAAGTTGAGACACTAACTGTAACTCTGAAGTAGTCACTTAATCTCTTTTTGCCTCAGATCTTTAAGACATAATTCTTAGGTTAGAGATATGTTGCATCTTGTAGCAAGGAAGTTATGGATTTTTAAAAAAAATTATTTTTGATTTCATTAAATATTTGAAAATTTAGTCATTTAAAAAAATTTTGATTTCCAAATTCTCTCCCTCCCTCCCATCACCACACCCCACCTCGAGAAGGCAAGTTGGTATCAGTTATATATATATATATATATATATGAAGTCATGCAAAATATATTTCCATATTACCATGTTGCAAAAGAAAACACAAAACCAAAAGAAAAAAAGCAAAATAAAGTTTAAAAAATGATTATGCTTTAATCTGCATTCAGAGTTTATCATCTCTCTCTGGAGGTGGATATAATTTTCCATCATGGGTCCATTGTAATTGTCTGAGATTGTTGTCCTGTTCAGAGTTAACTAAATTTTTTGTAGTTGATCATTGTTATAATATTGTTCTTACTGTGTATAGTCTTTTCCTGATTCTGCTCACTTTACTTTGCATGAGTTCATGAAAATCTTCCCACATTTTTCTGCTTATCCTGCTCATCTTTTCTTATAGGACAATGGAATTCCTTAACCAAGAAGGGAATTCGGGACTATATTTGATAATACTCCTCAGGGCCCCTATTCCACTCCTTCTTGCCTGAAAGTGCTCTTCCCTGACCTTGAGCTCTGACCCAGAAGTGGGGACAGGCAATGAAATTTCCAAGATGTTTGGTCCTGCTTCAGTGCTAGCAAAGTGGTTCTCCATTATCTCTTTCTGACCAGTTGTAGGTCTCCTTAACTGTTTCTGACTTGAGAACTCCTGAAGCTGCTTCTGCTTCTGTCACCACCACCTCAATCTATCATCCACATGGACACTAGGGTCAGCATCATCCCCAATCTCTGTGTTACATATCCCTCTTTCTGACTTCCTAAGTTTTTTGAGCTGGAAGAATGTCTTACTCTGATTTTTTGTTGGCTCTGCCACTCTGGAATTTAATTTGAGGTGCTTTTAAAGTTATTTGGATGGGAATATTGAGAGAGCTTGACTGAGAACTTCTCTATCCTACCATCTTGAGTCTACTCCCAGAAATCATAGATTCTTGACAACAATGAGTTTAATATAATCAGATGCCCCACTGTTCAGAGATGTGTTCATGCTCCCTGTAAATCAGTAGGTCCTTTTTACATTGAAGTCAGTGGAAGATGCACCTAAATCTGTTCTATGATAGCATATTAATAAGAGCTCAGCTTTATATAGCAACTTCAGCTCTTCATATTTACCCTCTATAAAGACTAGGTATCATCTCACAGATAAAGAAACTGAGAATCAGAGAAGTTTTTGTCTAAGTCAGAGATTTGCCTAAGGTTCCTTAACAGACTGTGGTTTTTAAGGGTCATTTTCCCTCTTATAGCTAGGGTTGAAGTGAATCTGAAACATATAAAAGAAGGACAATTAAAAGAACAGGCCTCTTGGAAACTTTTTTTATTTCACCTGTGAAAGAAAGAATACAAAGAAAATTCTTTTAAAATATATCCCAGTGAATTGAAGTATAAAACAACTTGATGGAATTATGTGGGCTTTAGAAAGGAACTTTTGTTTTGGAATATGTTATTAACTATGTAAATAAATGAGTAAGAGGCAATTGGAATCAGTATGTCTTGATATATACTAGTTTATGACCATGAGCATGTCCTTTAACCCCCTCAGTCCCCAAGGCAACATTCTAAATTTATTAATTACGGATGAGTTGCCCATCTTCAGTGGTAGAGGGAATTTCCATAACAGGAGTCTCCCACTTTGATGAAATCACAGATCTGTACAGAAATACCAATCTCTGTTTCTTCAATGGAATTTGTAGTATTAGAGAGTTGTCTGGGAGTATTGAGAAATTAGGTGACTTAAGTAAAGTCACACAGTAAGTACGTGTCGTAAAGTTACACGGTAAGTATGTGTCAAGGCAGAATGTGAACCTAGATCTTCCTGAAACTGAGTTCAGCCGTCTGTCTATTCACTGTATCTTACTACTACTGTACCTTAGAAAAGAGACTTGATTTGTGGTCTTCCTGATTTTGAGGCTGGATCCCTATCAACATGTATGTTTGTCCAAGGTATGATGTGTGTATGTAGTTTTAATAGTTCTTGGAATGTATGGGGAAGTTAATCATACTCTAAAGAGGAAAGCTACGTGAGAAAAAAAGCTACAAAGAAGCAAAGCAGACCACACAGCAGTACAGTTTTCTCTGAATGTTAAAAAAATATTTTAGCTTCTTCATAATTCTTGAGGAAAGGAAGAAAATGCCATTGTAGCTAAGAGTGAAAGTACAACTTGTACATTACAACTTTTCTCCTCTTGTAACTTGAAAGCATTCTATTTCTCTTTTGTTTTCTTCAAAAGCATTCCATCTTTATGGAAAGCAGCATGCTGACAGCCCTGATGAATGAAACCAGGTCTGGATCCATAGAACTGGAAACAGCTACGTGAATCTCATCATCCATTCTTAATAATTATTTCCCCTCGCCTCCCACTATACCTACTACCTTTAGCTAGGGTGGAAAGCATCAAGTACCAGCTCTTGGCCAAGTCTGGGCCTGTACTTCATCCCGGAACTCTAACCCTGCATGGTTTGTTTCTTTGATCATATCCTAACCAGCCACCTGGCTCTACATCTTTTTCCTTCCACAGCAAAGGCCCCCTCCCTTTGCCAGCAAGTTTAACATTGTCATGAGGACTGTGAAAAGCATCATTCAGTCCTGTTCCACTGATAAGAACTGCTTTCCAACCCTTTCTTCAAGTGACACCTTAAGACTGGAGATATTTCGTACAGAATGAGATCAGCAAAACACATGCTGCCCAAACGGCTAATATTTCATTCCCATTCACTCTTGCATTTCTCCTGCAAGAACCCTGGCAGGGTCTTAGGGATCAAACAGATATAATAATAGTACCTACTCCTTAGTCATTTCTAAAGCCCTTGAGCCATTCACTTCTACAAAAACAAAAACAAAAACCCCAAACAAACAAAAACACCCACAAACTAGCATTGAAAATGCCATCTCCCTGTTCACTTTATTCTCTAAGGTAACATTGCTCATTGTTTTTGGTCTAAGGATCTTTTTACACTCCTAAAAATTATTGAGAACCCCACACTTAAGCTTTTGTTTAAGTGAATTATATCATTGATATTTACTGTATTAGAAATGAAAACATTTTAATATTATTATGAAAACAGTTTTGTCTTTTTCTTGATCCCTTGAAAGGGCCTCAGGGACCCGGGATCCTCATACTGTACTTTGAGAAACACTATTCTGACTATTGATTTACAACATAAGAGGTTAAAATAAAAGGGGAACACAGTTTAAAGGAAAAGGATTTAAAATTATTTGGCATTACTTTCATATTTACCCTTAATGAATTCAATATATGTAAGGGTCAATTGATATTAATTGTTAGATCACTGAATTGATTATTTAGAAAAAGAGAAGAAATTCTTGGGTTCTTCAAAACTTCTGCCACAGAGTTCTCAGATACTAAACTTATACATCTGTATAAACTGGGGCTGCTAGGTGGCAAAGTGGATAGAGGGCCAAAGGTTCAAATCTGACCTTACATATTTGAGTTCAAATATGGCCTTACATATTTGATACCTGATTTGCCAAGATTCACACAGCTGGTAGGGGCAGCTAGGTCCTACAGTGAATAGTATGCCAGGTCTGGAGCCACATTTCTGAGTTTAAATCTGGCTCAGACACTTACTAGCTGTGTGACCTTGGGCAAGTCACTTAACCCTGTGTGCCTCAGTTTCCTCATCTGTAAAATGAGTTGGAGAAGGAAATGTCAAACCACTGCAGTATCTTTGCCAAGAAAATCCCAAATGGGTCATGAAGAGTTTGATCCAACTGAAACAACAGCAACAACAAAACAATTTATGAACATGCGCTAGCAGGGAGGCATTTTGGTTCTGAATTTTGAATCAAAACAACTGGGGTTTGAATCTTGCCTCAGACATTCACTGGCTACATGACTTTGGGAAGTGCTTAGTTTCTTTATCTATAAAACGAGAATGATAATAGCTAGCTTTTATATAGTACTTTAAGTTTTGCAAAGTGCTTTACCAATATTATCTCATTTTATCCTCATATTGATCTGAGGAGAAACTGGTTTGCATTTTATAGGTGAGGAAATTGAGGCAAAGAGTGATGATTAATTGACTTGTCTAGGGTCACTCAGCTAGTAAGGGTCTGAATCAGGATTTGAATTCAGTTTTTCCTGATTCTGGGTCATTGCTCTTTTCATGGTGCCACCTAGCTGCCTCTGAAAAGATAACATCAAACACAAAGTTGTAGAATTAAACAGGATAACTTATGTTATTGTTCTGTTCTGTTATGTACTCTGCAAACTTCAAAGTACAGTATTAATGCTAGTTACTATTATTATGCATTAGGGCAGCTAGGTGGCATTGTGGATAGAGTGCTGAGCCTGGCGTCAGAAGGCCTGAGTTCAAATTTGACCTCAAACACTTACTGGCTCTGAGACCCTGGGCAAGTCACTTAACCCTGTTTTGCCTCAGTTCCTCATCTGTAAAGCAAACTTGGTAAACCACTTCATTATCTTTGCCAAAAAACCCTAAATGGGGTCGCAAAGAGTCAGACACAACTGAAAAATGACTAAATATGCGTCATGGGCTGAGGATACACATGCAAAAAACAACAACAAAAAAATAAAACAATCCTTACTCTCAAACAGCTTACATGGGAGGACAAGGAGGGGGAGATGATGAGCTAAAAGTGATCAAATATTATTTACGCCTCAATTTACATGCCCTAGTCAACATCTGAACTTTTCACAATGGATGCATTTATAGTAGAAAGAATATAACAGGTTCAAAAGAGTTCTGTACCATCCATCCATTTAAGCTCATCCAGCATAAATGATTAGTTTGCATAATACACTTAAAGTTAGGTCTGGTTTTTATCAATGCTAAATGGGAATGGGAAAATGAAGGAAAAGAAGGAACTAAAATTTAGGGATGTAGTAAAAAAATTGTAAAGGAAAGAAAATTAACATTGCACTTACTGAAGAACCATAAGCTTGGCCTTTAATGCTTGGATCATTAGATTATTATTCTAAATAAAAGGTCATTCTTAATTGTGGAACTGTCATTTTCTACTAAATGCATGCATTTCCTGCCTTGGCAAAACAAGCTGAACTGATGCATGAGCCTGAATGGGGGAGGAGGAACAGGCAGCAGCTTTCCACTCTATGCAGATACCGATCTATTTTTTTTTCTTTCCCGTAAAAAAGCAATGCCTTAATATCCTAGCATTTAGTACAATATGATCATTTCAAAAGAACACCCAGGGCTCGCTCATGTCACCCTTTACATTTTTCAGAGATTTATGGTGGAAAGAGCACTAGATTTGGCGTCAGAGAGATTAAAGTTTGAGTTCTACTCCACTGTCTCCCCACTTAACTAGTTATGTGACCTTGGTCAAGTAATTTCACTTCTCTGAAAATCACTTTCCTCATTTAAAATTATGATTAAAATAAATACTCTTTTTTAAAAATCAGGACTCTTACTATCTACCTACAGAATTGTTGTGAAGATAAAAGTGCTGAAAACATTTTGTAAACATAAAGCTCTATACCCACCTACTGATCCTCTTACCTTGGTGGTTGTAAACTTAAAAGATAAGTCTTAAAAATATGAATAATCTGAAAGTGTATGCTTGTTTGGCCTAGGCTCTAAATAGTGTGCACTGAGATTGAGCTATTAGTCAATAAAATGTTGATCTTTTTGAGGTGGTAAAAAGTTGGAAATTGAGGCGATGCCCATCAATTGGGAAGTGGCTGAACAAGTTGTAGTATGTAACATAATGGAACACTATTGTGCTATTAGAAATGATGAGTAGGCAGACTTTAGAAAAACCTGAGAAGACTTACATGAATTTATGCAAAGCAAAGTGAGTTATACACAGTACCAGCAATATTATATGATTATCAAACATGAATGTCTCTGCTATTCTCAGCAATACAATGATCCAAGATAATTCTGAAGGACTTATGATGAAAAAGAGAAAGAATTGACGGATGGAGTCTGAATGCAGATTGAAATATCCTTTTAAAAACTTTATTATTCTTGTTTTTTGGTCTGTGTTTTCTTTTGCAACAGGGCCAACGTGAAAATGTTTTATATGACTACACAAGCATAGCCTATATTGAATTGCTTGCCTTCTTTCTATATCCTCTCCCTCTTCACTTCCACATTTTGCAAACCTTAGCTTACTTAGAGGCTCAATCAATGGTGACTTCCTTCCAGAGGTCTCAATTTTGTATTCCCAGAGTTCCACACAGAGCATAGTAGGCATGTGTAGATTGATTTCCCTCTTTTAGACACCCTCCAATTTATCAAAGTCCATTCTATACCATGAAACTCAGAGCTAAACATATATTCCAAAAGTAGACTGACAGCAGCAGGCCATGATGAGACAATCTTGTTCCTTCATGCCTGACACAGCCTTGACCCTCTGCCTCATACACCAATTTATACAGTCCTGGAATCCTGTTTGACATTGGGCAACCATTGGAACTTCTTGAGAGGAGAATATGTTTAGTGTTAATCTCTAGGAATATTAATTTGGCAGCTATGTGGAATATGAATTGTAAAGAGGAGGGACAATGCAGGGGGATCAATTAGGAGGCTAGTTTATAGCAGTCGTCCAGGATACAGAAGATAAAGTCCTGCACTAGGGTGGTTGTGGTGTGAGGGGAAAGAAAGAGGAGAGGAAGATTTGTGAGATGTTGGGGAGATGCCGTTTGATACCACTTGGCAATTAACTGAATATGGGATTTAGGAGGGAAGCTGAAGAGCCATGTTTGACTTATGAATCTGAGTAGCTGGAAGAATGGTGATGCAATGAAGAGAAATAAGGAAATTAGGAGGAGAGATGGGTTTAGAGGGAAAGATAATAAGTTTTGTTTTGAATGCCTTGAGTTTGAGGTGCTCATGGGACAATCACAGATGCCAAACACAGAGTTGGAAACATGAGGAAGGAGCTCAACAGAGAGGTGAGAGCTGGATTTGTTGGGCTGGGAGTTTACTTCAGAGATGATAGCTAAAGCTGTAGGAGCTGATGAATTCATCCAGAAAAGGAATAGAAAGAAAAGAGGCAGTTCAATGCAGAATCTTATAGCGCTTGCCTAGACAGTAGAATGTGGGTAACATAATTTTACAGGGAAATGAATTTTATAATTTTACAAAGGAAACTAAGGACTGGTCCCCAAAAGGAAGAACAGAATAACAACAGAGAAATGTTATAAAAACTCAGGGAGGAGATAATATTCCAGAGGAATGGGTGGTCCACAGCATTAAACACTGTAGAGGGTTCGAGTAAGATAAGCACTAAAAACAGTTATTGAGGTTTTAACAATAAAGAGGTCATTGGTACCCTTGGAGAGAGCAATTTCAGTTAAGGAGTTAGGTCAGGAATTAGATTGCAAGAAGCTGGTAAGTGGATAATAGGTAAGAAAGTGGAGGTGAGGAGTGTAGAGAGCTTTTATTAGGAATCTGGCTGTGAAATGGAGGTGAGATACAGAACAATAGTTTGAGGGATGGAAAGAAAAAAGAACCAGGATGATTCTGTGTCTTTGGTGTGGAATTGAGGAGGAAAGCTCAGCACAATCAGAATAATGACAGCCCCCAAATTCATATCATATGAGATTTGGTTGAAGGAACTTGGGATAATTAATAAAGGAAAGATAAGACTTTGGGGTCCTTCATGTATTTGAAAGACTTTCAATGGAAAAGTGGATTCATTTTGTTCTACCTGGCCCCAGAGGGCACAACAAAAAATGCTGGGTGAAAGGTACTAAGATAAATAAAGCTTAGTGTTAGGAAAACTTGTCAGTTTTTAGTTATCCAAAAGTCAAATGGGATACCTTGCAAGATGTTAGGTTCCCCCTCTATCTGCCAGGTAATATGTTAAAAATAAAAAGCTTGGACTGGGGAACATCTAAAGTTTAGAAATGATAACCTAGAGCTTGGAACCTTAGCAGCTCCCTACTTGAAGTTCTAGGTTAGCTCTAAATTTACAATCTTATTTGATCTTTATGTTGTTTTGCCCTGGGAGTTACAGCTCACTTTTAGTAACAAGAATACAAATTACTTTTGTCAGGAAGTCAAATCACCCCAAAGATAGTAGCATTTCACTCCTAAGAAGGGACTGGGTCAGTTTGTTGGTCATGTTTTGCCATAGGGTTGACCCCCTGGCTTTGATCACAAAGTGCCTAATAAGCCTTCTTGTATAAGTAGCTCCAGGTCACAGCCTTTGATTTAGAGGGAAAAAAATGAACGAGGACCACCAGTAACTCTTAGCAAAAACCCAATCATAAGGTTAATTGGAGGAACTGGAATGGTTTAGAATGTATGCACCCTACTAGACACTCTAGTCATTAATCCCATCTGTAGGGAAACTTTTTAATATGACTTTTCCCATAAGGATAGACTTTTAACTTTTTTTTCCAACTTGAATTCCATATGTGGATTGAAGGATCGTGAATTAGCTAAAATAAGAATTAAAAAAAAACAGGGCAAGTTATAACAGAAATCATAGCCATCTATATCTATATGTCATATCATTCTATACCTATATGGTCATACTTTATATTAATTTCAATAAGTGGGAAAATATGGTAATTTTTTTGCAGAATAATTTTATAAAACTCAGTTGTATCTCAATTAGCATACATAATCAACTTAACTCTTAATTGTCTGTGCTCATAGGGACCCTAGCTTAGGTCATTTAACTCAGCAAAGTCTGTGTACCTCTGTATGAACAACACTGTGCAGGAGACACAAAATAATCCTACGCTCAAGGAGGGTACAATGTTTGGTGACATGATTTGCAGATGAAAGAAGAAGGGTGATACAAGATCGAATATAAGCAAGGGCCAAAGCTTATGGTACAGATGTGGTCTTACAGGAGGGTAAGGAAAGTTTCCAGCTGGGAAGGGAACAAGTGTTTATTAAGAACCTATTATGTGCTACACACTGTGCTAAGTGCTTTAAATATATTATATCATTTGATCCTCAATAACAGCCCTGGGAAGTTGGTGCTATTATTGTGCTCATTTTACAGCTGAGGAAATTTGGGCAGATAGAGATTTAAGTGACTTTCTCAGGGTCAAACAACTAACAAGTGTTTGAGGCTGGGTTTGAACTTGGGTCTTACTGACTCTAGGCCTGGTATTCTATTCACCACACCATCTACCTTGGACCTTGATATCCCCAATTAGAGAAATGAGCCCCCTTTCTCCCCACCCCCAAGCTCCAATATAGTTAAAAGATGATTTTATTTTTTCTATTATTTCAGTTGCACACTCCATTCATTTATCTCTTCTTTCTTTTTTTCACATGTTTGGTAAGAAAAATTTTTTCTCTCTTAAGAGTACTTTGACTGCCTCTCATAAGTTTTGGGTTTTATTTCATTTAAAAATTTTTTTCATTTTCATTTCATTTTTATTTCATTTTTGTTACTTTCTTTGATATAGTTATTTATTATTTCTATGATTTGTTCTTTGGTCTATTAATTTTGATATGATATTATTTAATGACCATTTGAGTCAGAATAATTTATTAAAATTTCCCTTACTGATTAGAATTTTTATTGTATCATGGTCCTAAAAGGTTTATTGCATATTTCTACCTTCGTGGTTTTTTGATTAGCTTTCATGTCTTAGAAAATGGTTAATTTTTCTTAAAAGATGCCATGCATTATTGAGAAATATATATATATATATATACACATTTTTTTAAGTACCATTTGACAATCACTAAAGGGCTATTGTATACACATTTTAAATATTCTTTTCTGATCTGTAGTAATTCTCATCTATTTTTCTATAACATTTGTCTAGGTCTTAAATGGAGATGTAGAAGCCTCCAGGGATAACTGTACTTCTCTATAGTGAGAGAGACAGAGAGAGAGAGAAACAGAGAGAGACAAAGAGAGACAGAGACAGAGAGAGAACTTTGCCAAGGCCAACCCCAATTCTTGTGTCCATGATTCCATCCTCTCCCACATCATAAATCAGCTAGCCTTTATTAAGCATCTGCTATGTGCCAGGCATTGTACTAAGTGCTGGGTATAAACAGAAAGGTAAAAAATAATTCCTGCTTTCAAGGAGCTCACAGTCTAAGCTTTAGCTCTTCAGTCATGCTCTATCTCCAGCATTACTGATCAATGATTGCTAAACTGCTGAATCTGATGATCTTTTTTTCAGCCTTTATCTCACTCACCCTCAAAGCCATTTTTGACACTATTGACCATCTCCTGTCTTTCCTTTAGCAATCATCTCAACTATGATCTCATATTGGAAGCCTTTTCTTTTTTTCTCGCCCCCATTGTGCTTTTTCTCTTCTCAAACAACCTCACATTTACCTATCTGTTTATAAGTTGTACCACCCTGTCCCTCTTCACCCACCCCAGTCAGATGTGAACTCATTGAGGGAGAAATAGTTTTGTCTTTGAAGATGTAACACTTAGTGTACTATCTTGCACATGTTGTTTTTGTCAAGTTGTTTTTCAGTCCTGTCCAACTCTTCATGACCTCATTTGGGATTTTCTTAACAAAGATACTGGAGTTGTTTGCCATTTCCTTCTTCAACTCATTTTATAGATGAGGAAACTGAGGAAAACAAGGTTAAGTGACTTACTCAGGGTTATACAGCTAAGTGTCTGAGACCTGATTTGAACTCAGGTCCTCTTGCCTCCAGGGCCGACACTTTATTCACTGTGCTATCTACATGTCCTATCATACATGTAGCAAGCCTTTAATAAAGATTTGGAACTAAACTGATCCTAGAATCTTATGATTCTATAATCTTTGATTCCATGACCCCTTGAATTCTATGAGAGAACACACTTTCCTCATTATGACCCTAAATAAGAATTAAAACTAAAGAAAGGACAGCAGGCTTTAAATAATGATAACTGACCCAGGTGTAAAAAAGACACCAAATAACTTGGCTAAGGGAAAAGAAAACATCTAAAAGCACATCTCTTTCATGTAGTCCAGTCTAAATTAGGACTATCCTAAACTGTAAAATCCCATAGGAGAGGGACTAATGTCCATTGACTTCATTTGGCCTCTAGCAATGTACTTCCATTTAGTGATTCAAGAAAATTTTATTAAAAAGTTAAAACAGCTAAAACACTCTAGTGTCTTTGCCAGGAAAACCCCAAATGCAGTCACAAAGAGTCAGACAAGACTGAAACAACTGAACAGTAACAACAACAACATTTGTATTTGTAAATACAAAAAATATGCATGATCATTTTGGAGGGGAGGCATGATTACATGGATCGGAGAATCAGAGAAGATGACATGAAGCAGGTGACCCTAGAGCCGAGCTTTGAAAGCAGAGATGGATTCGAAAAGAAAGTTTAAGAAGGAATGCATTTATAGGCATCCTACCGAGATGGGAGATATAAATACTTTGTTATTTATTTACCTTCTACACGTTGTACATCTTTCTTCCTTATCTTCTTTACCTCCAGGATTTAAGCTCTTTGACGATAAGGATTGCTTTATTTTTGTCTTTATAGGATCAATGTCCAGCATAGTGTCTGGAAGTATACATTGTACTTAATGCATATTTGTTAAATTGAATATTGAAACAAGAAGTAACGAAAATAACAGTGAACCAGGAATTAGGAGACCTGGGATCTAATAGTACTGTGGGTAAATCATTTTGTTTCCTTTGACTTCAGTTTCCTCACTCATAAAATGAAGGAATTTGATGAAATAATCTTCTAAGACCTTATCCAGCTCTAAAGTCATATGCACTCTACTTTCTCTGCTCTGTATGGTCAACAGTTAGATGTATTTTTAATCTATTTCATTGTATTGAATGGCTTAAGAAGTTGACCTCTTCAGAAGATGTATTATTAGCAAGGATTCTCTATCTAACAATTCAAGTAATGAAAGTTCAGATATCTCTTTTCCACTGGCTCCTTCCTCTGTCTTCAGACTTACATAGATTCCTCCCAACATTGGAGGTAAAATTCCTCTGTTCTTCTTGCCCCCAATGACTTCTGTTCTCTTTGCCTTCTTCCTTTTATTATAAAACTTCCTGAACAGTCTAGATACTTTGCTCACCACCCACTAACTCTTTACCTTCCTATAATTTTGCTTCTCTTCTGCTCTACAGAAATTGTTCTCTTAAAGGTCACCAATGACATGCTAATTGCCAAATTCAGTAGCCTTTTCCTACTTTCAATTCTTCTTGATCTTCTGACATCATCTTATACTATTGTCTGCTTCTTCTTTCTCGAATTTCTCTCCTCCCTTAACCTCTTTGAACACCATCATGGTTCTTATCATCTTTCTCTGATCCTTCTCTTTCCTTTTTCTAAGTTCTCTTCTTCTTCCTACCCCTTAAATATTGGTATAGAATTGCTGTTGGAAAATGAAGTACTATCTGCCTTATGCCTAAGGGAGGGTGTGGGGGTAGGGGGGTGAGGGAGTGTGTGTGGGGGGGTGGAGCAATAAAATCTTCCCAAAGCCTTCCTTTATAAAAGGCTCAGAACATTCTAGCTCTACTCTTCAATTCCCATTGGCTGCTATGTTGGCTTGTACTCCATGAATATCATCTTTCTGACCTGGGTACTCTCTGATTGTCACCTTTCCTACTCACTTTGCAGCTTCCTTTTGGGTATTGTCTTCTCTCATTATATTGTAAGGGTAGGTCTTTTGTATAATATAAGAATATAATAAATTCAAATTCTTCTTACTATTGTAAGGTCTTTTTTTCTTATTTGTATCCCCAACACCTAGCAAAGAACCTGGCAAGTAGGTGCTTAATACATGTTTATTGATTAACTGAATCCATTTTCCTCTAACCTTGACATAGTTTAACCACATTCGTTTTTATGTGTCTACGTAAGTAGGTAGAGCACTGACCTAGACCTGGAAGAGAAACGATCTTCAGGTAAGACCATGGTCCTTCCTGTTACAGTATAGTCAGAGGATTAGAACTGACATAGATAGCTATAATCACGTGTGTGTGTGTGTGTGTGTGTGTGTGTGTGTGTGTGTGTGTGTGAAATTCACTAAAGAGCTATAATGAAGTATGAAGTCTCAGAAGGTTACGATATATGAATTGGGAAACTTTAGGAAGGTTCCAGAGAGAAGTAGAATTTATTTCATCCATTCGAGGAATGTGTAGAAATTTAGCAGGTAAAGTGGGAGAGAGAATATTTCAGGCATAGGAAGCTGAAGCAAAGCCATGGGTAGAGAATATATTTCATTATACAGAAATTCAACTTCAGACTTAGGCTGAGGGCTATTTTGTTCATTAGTTTTGACCTTCTACAATGTCCTTTAGTTAATGATTTATAAATAGCCCTTATTCTGGATCATGAAGGGTAGAGAAACAAACCTTTAGGTCTCCATAACTACTATCCCTTCTCTTTCAATTATATTCTTTCTATGCCTGCCAAAAGACTCTTCCTAATGCACTGGTCTGGGAGGTCACTTCCCTACTCAAAAAAATCTTTTATGGCTCCCTCTTGCCTCTAAGTTAAAATATTCAAGACCCTTGACAATCTGGCTCCAACCTACTTTTTCCAGCTTTATTTCAAATTGCTTCCCTTCATGTATATGCTACAGTCCATCAAAACAATTCCTAGAACTCATCTTGTAGCCTCTGTTCTTTTCTACTTTTTGTAACACTTTTCTTCCTTCAAGAATCAGCTCAAGTACCAACAGCTTGGTGAAACTTTCTCTGCTTCCACCAGCTGAAAGTGCTCTCCTTTCCCACACAGTCCTAGAGCATTTTATCTAGATCCTTCCTTTATTCCCATCACAGTCAGGTGTGTGCTGGAGTTCGCTTGAACCAGCTCATGGGAGCTACATCTCAGAAACAGGTAAAGACTACAAATCAGGCTTGAATAATTGTTTGTTGATCATCTAGTCTGAAGAAAGTGATGGAGAAAATGTTAGTAATGCTGATGGATCTTAAAAGTGTATCCTGGGAACATTTCCTCCCCCTTTCCCCACCGCAGCAGGTTGTTAAACATTTACAAGCATACTCAGGATCACAATCCAACTTGTATTATACTTAGCGGTGTAGGGAAGGTAGTAAGTATTTATACACCAGGCACTCTGCTAAATGATTTTATCAAATATGATCTCATTTGATCTTCACAATAACACTAGTAGATGGGTGTTGTTATCATTCCCATGTTAGAGTTGAGGAAACTGTGTTAAGCAGAGGTTGTGATTTACCTAGGGTCACACAACTAGCAAGCATTTGAACTGGGTTTTCCTGACTTTAGGCCCAGATCTTTATCCACTGTGCCACCAGCTGCCTCTGAATATATCCCATCTCATAATACCTTCCTCCTCTGAGAATATAAATCTCTTGAGGTGAGTTCTGGCATTTTAAATCTTTACATCTCTGATTCTTGGCCCAGTGCTTTGTATTTGGTGTCTAATGTATGTTAAATTGAAATGAATGATATCTGGTGTTTTTAGAAATGAAATGAAATACAGTTTAATATGCACAATTTCTAAACAAAAGATACTTTTTAGTCAGAATTCTAAATACCCATTTATAATGAATAAAATAAGTGCTAATAACAGAAGCATAGGGTGAAAGATCAAGAAGTGAGCTTAGGGATATGTTACATAGGTGAAATAAAACATTAGAATGCTGAGGTTCTGCAAAGAAATCCAAGAGATTCTCTGAAGGACATAGTGGACCAATATATGATACATAATGGTGGACCAATAAACTAACTCATCTGCTGTGCCACCTTTTTGATTGCATACAATGCGTACATCCAGCACATAGGAGCATAAATTAGGAGCATAAAAGGACTATAGGGGCCATAAAGCCTAATTCTCTCATTTTAGAGAAAAAGACACTGAAATACAAAGAAGTAAAGTGACTTACCCGGTGTCACATAGCTAGGAAGTGTCTGAGGCTGAATTTGAACTCATGTTTTTTTCTGACAGCAAATCCAGTACCTATTCATTGAGACCCATTAGGGATTTATTGAAAACTGATGTGTGACTAAAAATTTGGCTTCTTTTTGGTCTAGATTCAGTTTAGGTTTGAATGTCTCTAAGAACATATGGCACCCAGCCAGTTGGTTGACAGTGTGTCTTGGCAGAGTACATATTAGAGAACTGGTGTCAATTACACATATTTTGGAACAACAGCCATTATGGATAATTGGATAAAAATGGAAAAGTTACAAAAAAACTAGAAGTGTTAAAGTTGACAACTCTAACTATGAAACCAAACATCCACAAATCAAGTTTGACTATCAACTTCCAAACATGGGAAAGGGTGATTGTTATCTACAGTATGTTTCTACTTCTTGTAAAGACCCTGATACTCCAATATGGACTATTTTATCAATATGATAAAAAAAATAGTTCAGTTATTTGAACAAGATCATGACATCATTTGCAAACAAAGCATAGGGAATTTAGAGATTACACTTAAAAAAAATTAAGTGAAAACTGGATAAAGTGAAATAGTTCCTCAAAATATTTCTACATGAGAAAAAGAGGAAAGTAAAAATTATAGTATGAGCTCAGATATCCAGTAATTTTTTTCCAATTGTAGAACATTTATAGATAACAAAGCAAAACAATAAACATTTATTAAGAATTTATTAAACTCTAGATATTGTGCTAACTCCTTGGAGATTCAAACAAAAGCAAAAAGAGAGAAAATCCATTTCCATGAAGAACTTACATTCTATGGGAGAAGACAGTATGGAGCGGTTGATGTTGAAGTACACAAAGTCATAAAGAAAGCAACTAGGTGAATGAAGGTTGACTTACTTCCTCTCCCTGTCCCCTACATAGAAACACTAGGTAGAATTTACCGATGGGATAAAGGGGTTGGTATGGTAGAAAGATGTTCTGCTGAAAGAAGGCCACAAGATGGATATATGTTCCAGGGTGAGGATGCCCTTGGCTCCGAGGGAAGTTGTAAGGTAAAATGGCAGCTGAGGCATAATAACAAAGTCCTAGAAAATCAGAAGCAGAGTTGAGAGAGGAAAATAAGGTCAGCAAAGAATCTCATCTTTTAAATTAAGTTATTCACAATCTTGTAAGGTGTTACTATTGAACTGACTTGAAGATTGGAATTCATTAAGACTGAAAAATTTACCATAGTTATTTTACATTATTACTTTAAAAAAAAAAGTAATTTGAGGAGCCAGCATGATAGAGTACAGACCAAATTGAACTTTGTCAACATTCTCCTCCAAATAACTTTAAAATAACTCCTTGATATGGAATCTGAATGCAGATTGAAACATACTTTTTTTTCTCTCTTTTTCTTTCTTTTAATTTTTTCCTTTTGTTCTGATTCTTCTTTCCCAACGTGACTAAAGTGGAAATATGTTTAATACGATTGTACATGTAAACCTATATAAGATTACATGCCATACCGCGTAGGGGAAAGAGAAAGGAAGGAGGGGATTTAGAATTCAAAAATCTTATAAAAGTGAATATTGAAAACTTAAAACTAAATAAATAAATTAATAAAAATTTAAATTTAAAAAATAACACCTTGAATAAAATTTTGGAGCAGCAGAGCCAATAAAAGATCAGACAGAGACATATTTTCAGCCTAAGACAATTTAGGAGGTTGGTAGGAGAGATTTGTGACACCAGAGTGGGGGCTGGCGCAGAACCTACTCTGTGCCTTGAAGGTATCTGTAACAGCAGCAACAATAGCAGCTTTAGGGGCTTTTAGTTTAGAGGTGGTGAGGGAGTTGATAAACTGGTCATGAAGATAGTATGGAGGACCCTTTCCTTGCACTAGGTTTAGCTAGTACTGATTAGCAAGTCTATTGCCCATACCTGGTTCTAGATTACAGTTACAGGGTAGAAAGGAACATTTTTGATTGATCACAAGGAAGCAGGGGCCTTTCCTGGGCAAAGACAAGAGCACAGAAAAAGAGAGTACCTCTTCCAGGATCACACCACCTTGGAAGCATAAAAAATTTGCACATATCCAGAACTAACTCTGAAAATAGCAGCATGAAAAAGCCTGAAGTTTGGGACAATACCTCCTTATCTCCTGGTAAGCACAGCCCAACATTAACATGAAGTACAAAGTCAAGAAATAGGCTTGGAAATGAGCAAACAACAACAACCAAAGAAACCCCCCCCCCCAAAACAAAACTTGACCATAAAAAGCTACTACAGTGAGAGGGAATACCAAGAAATAAATTCAGAAAACAACAGTGTTGAAAATAGCTACAAGCAAAGCCTCAAAGAAAAAATACTAATCAGACCCAAACCCAAGAAGAATTACTGGAAGAGTTAAAGAAAGAGATGAATGGTAGAGGAAAAAAATAGGAAAATAAATGAGAGTGATACAAAAACATTATGAAAAGAAAATTAACCAAGGCGCGCACACACACACACACACACACACACACACACACACAAAACACACTGAAGAAAATAATATCTTAAAAAACAGAATTTACCTAATGGTAAAAGAGTCATAAAAATTATCCAAAGAAAAGAACTCCTTCAAAAGCAGAATAGGCCAAATGGAAAAAGAGATATAAAATTTCACTGAAGTAAATAATTCTTTAAAAGTTAGAATTGGGCAAATGGAAACTAATGACTGCATGAGACATCAAGAAACAATAAAAGTCAAAAGAATGAAAAAGTCGAAGAAAATGCGAAATATCAGAAAAACAACAAACTTGGAAAATAGATTGAGGAGAGATAACTTAATCATCATTGGACTACCTGAAAGTCATGATGGAAAAAAAAGAGCTTAGCCAGCATATTTCAAGAAATTATGAAGGAAAATTGTCCCAACATCTTAGATCTAGAGGATAAAGTAGAAATGGAATGAAACTACTGATCACCTCCTGAAAAAGATTCCAAAAGGAAAACTCCTAGGAACATTATAGCCAAATTTGAGAGCTCTCAGGTCAAGGAAAAAATATTACAAACATCCAGAAAGAAACAATTCAAATATCATGGAGACACAGTCAGGTCCACACAAGATTGAGCAGTTTCCATGTTAGCAGCAAAGGGCTTGGAATGTGATATTTTGGAAGGCAAAGGAGCTAGTATTACAACCAAGAATAACTCACCCAGCAAAATTCAGTATAATCCTTCAGGGGAAAATTGAATAGAGGACTTTCAAACATTCCTGATGAAAAGATCAGAGTTGAATAGAAAATTTGACATTCAAATACAACTTAAGAGAAGTATAAAAAGGTAAACATAAAAGAGGGATCATAAGAGACTCAAAGTTAAACTGTTTACATTCCTGTATGGGAAGTTGATACATGTAACTCCTAAGAAGTTTGTCATTATTGGGGCAGTTAGGAGAAGTTTGCATAGACAGAAGGCATGAGTGTGAGTCGACTATGTTGGGACAATCTCCAAAAAATAAAAAGAAGAGGTGAGAGTGGAATGCTCTGGGGGAAGGGAGAAGGGAGAGGCAAAATAAGGAAAATTTTCTCATGTAAAAGAGACATGCAAGGAAGAGCTTTAATAGTGGAGGAGGAAATGGGAAGGTGGTAGGCAGTGCTTGAACCTCACTCATTGGAATTGGTTCAATGAGGGGAGAATATAGATACACACTCACTTGAGTATAGAAATGTAATTTACCAAATAGGGAAAAAGGAGGGAAAGGGGATAAGGGATTGAGGGGGACTGGCAATAATAAAAAGGAAGACAGATTTAAGGAGACAGTAGTCAGAAGGAATCGAGACTTTTGAGGAAGGACAGGATAAAAAAAAGAATGATAAACAGAAGAAAATAGGATAGAGGAAAATACACAGTAACTATAAATGAAAATGTGACTGGGATGAACTCACATCTGAAATGGAAGCAGATTGCATAATGGATTAGACACAAGAATGCAATAATAGGTTGCTTACAGGAGACACACTTGAAACAGAAAGACACATATAGAATTAAAATAAAGGGCTGCAGCAGAATCTATTATGCTTTTGTGGAAGTAAGAAAGGCAGAGGTAACAAGCATGATTTCAGACAAAGTCAAAGTCAAAATAGGCCTAATTTGTAATAAGGGAAACTATATAAAAAAGTTTCCAGCAAATTTCTATGATAAATGCCTTATTTCTCAAATGTATAAGGAACTGAGTCAAATATATATTATATGTATTAGAGTCATTTCCCACTTGATAAATAGTCAAAGGATATGTATAGGCAGTTTTCAAAAGAAGATATTAAAGCTGTCTCTAGTCACATGAAAAATTTTCTGAATCACTATTAATTAGAAAAATGCAAATTAAAACAACTCTGAGGTACCACATCACACTTTTTAGAAATGACAAATACTAGAAAGTTTGAGAGAAAATAGGTACGCTAATAAATTACTGATGAAGTTGTGAACTGGTCCAACCATTCTGCAGGATGATTTGGAAATATACTCAAAGGTCTATAAAACTGTGCGTACGTTTTGACCTAGCAATAGAACTACTGAGTGTATTCCCATGAAGACCAGAGAAAAAGGAAAGGACTCTATATGTGCAAAAATATTTATAGCAGCTCTTTTTGTGGTGGTAAAGAATTAGAAATTGAGAGGATGCTCGTTAATTGAGGAATGGCTGAGCAAGTTGTGGTATATGATTTGATGGAATACTATCAAGTTATAAGAAATGATGAGGGGATTGTTTCAGAAAAAAACAAAACAAAACATGGTAAGACCTTATATGAACTGAGCCAAAATGAATGGAGAAGAACTGAGAGATCATTGTGCACAGTAACAGCAATGTTGTAGTGATGATCAGCTGTGAAAGTCTTGGCTATTCTGATCGATACAATGATCTAAGACAGTTCCAAGTCACTCATGACAAGGTGCTGCCACCTTTAGAGGGACAATTGATGAACTCAGAGTGCAAATTGAAGCCTAATTTTCTTGCTTTCTTTATTTTTTCCTTTTTTTGACAATATGGCTAATATGGAAATATATTTTGTGTAATTTCACAAACTTAATTGATATCATTTGCTTGCCTGATCAGTAGGGAGAGGGAGAGAATTTAGAAATCAATTTAAAAAGAAATGAATGTTTAAAATAAAAAAAATTAAAAGTAATTTAAAACATTTTACTACAAGGGTTCTGTTGAACTTCAATGGGAAAGATTCGTCAAAAGGAGTGAGAGTTACTGATTTAATTCATGAGTCACAGAGCACATCAGTTGCAGAGGTAGGACTTGCCTCTTGAATCCCATCCTTTGTTCTTTCATCACACTTGCCTGTCTCTTTCAGACCAGATTGTGTAGTGCATTATGGTATCTTGAAGAAGTTCTTTACATTTGGTCTCATGTTATCCTTGGCATCAGTTTTCTCATCTCATGGACCAGACAACCTCTGAGTTCCCTTGCTGCTCTAAATTGATGAACCAGGCAATGCAAGTATTTTACACTTAAATTTACATTTTATTTTTATCAAATATTTTCCTTTCTTGTTGTTGAATTGTTTTTTCAGTTGTTTCTGACTCTCTGTGATCCCATTTGGGGTTTTCTTGAGAGAGTTATTGGGATGGTCTACCATTTCCTTCTCCAGCTCATTTTCCAGATGAAAAAACTGAGGTGAACAGGATTAAGTAACTTATCCAGGGTCATACAGTTAGTAAGTATCTGAAGCCAGAATTGAACTCAGGAAATTGAGTTTTCTTGCCTCCAGGCCCAACATTCTCTCCACTGTGCCACCTAGCTGCCACCTAATTTTGCAAGGAAGAAAATAAGCTCAATGAGATTGTTAGTCAGTTTCCCAGCTTGCCAGAACCCAACAGGAGACATGATATGGAAGGGAAGGCAATTCTTTGTCAAATATAATGTAGAAAGAACGTCCAGAGTTCAGAGTTTCCTCTATTCAGTGCTTCAAACTCTTGTTCTACTTCCAACAGCAAATTCTCTGTCTCGGGCAGTAGCCAATATCTGATGCTTCACTTTCCTTCTAGCACACCTAATCAATGCATAACTTTTTGCATGAAATTCCTTCCTGTCTCCACAGGAGATCAACTCTCCTCTCGAAACATGAGATTTTATTACCCTTATTATTATTCCAATTTGCATAGCTCCAAATATAAAAGTGGTCCTAAAATGATCCAACCTCTTTCCAAATCCTCTCAGTAAATATGTCAATTTCCTTTTTGGGGTCAATACATTTAGAGTTCCTTATTCTGTATAGGAAGTTTATATTACATTTTCCCCAGTGAACATTAAGTTAAATTTCATGAGTCATTGAATTTTCCAAACCCTTAATGTATATAAATCCATCAAGAGTTCCTCACCATCTTCCTTTGCTTACTAACTAGAAGAAATTAGAGTCATCACCCAACTTTCCTCCCTTGATTCCACTTTATTTTTGAAAGCATGATTCAACCCCAAAGTAAAACCTTTTTTCTGTAGTATCCTACTATTAACGCAGCTCTCTAACATATTATAGAGAACCTAATTCTCATTCTGAGTAATCTGATAGGAATTCTCAATGGGAAAACCCAACTGGCATAGAATTGCATAGGATCAGAATTCAGGTATCATATTCTTTCTCTCACCCAATTCCATATTAGTTATGTATTTTATTTTGCTTTTTGGAGGGCAATTGGGGTTAAGTGACTTGCCCAAAGTCACCTGGCTCGTAAGTGTGTCAAGGATTTGAGGCCAAATTTGAACTCAGATCCGACTGACTCTGGGGACAGTACTCTGTTCACTGCACCACCTAGCTGCCCCATTAGTTATGTCTTTCATCATTTCTTTTTCATCAGAGACCACATATTACACTTTCTCTTGTTGTTCTTTAGTGGATTAGTCAAGTCCAAACCCCATTTGGAGTTTTCTTGGCAGAGATATTGGAGTGCTTTGCAATTTATTTTTCTAGCTCATTTTTCACATAAAGAAATGCAGGCAGAAAGGGTTAAGTGATTTGCTCAGGATGATATAGCTAAGAAGTGAAGTAAGATTTGAACTCAAGTCATCTTGATTCCAGGGCTGGCCCCCTATCCATTACTCCATTTAGCTGTCCTACAATTTCTATAGGAGTTATTTATTTTCTTTCATAACAGAAATAATTTATGAGATCAGTGAAAGTCAGGAGAATGCAGTAGAAAGAACACAGGACAAGAAATCAGGAGATCTAATATCAAATCTTGGCTCCAATACTCAGCAGCTGTGTTATTGTGAGCAAGAAATTTTACATTTTTAAACCTCAGTTTCCTTATCTGTAAAATTAGGACAAGAACCCTTGTACTACTTAGTTGGCTAATTTGGGACAGGATATTTTTAAAATAAGAACCATGCTTTCCTTGATGTAGGGAGCTCCTGGTGAAAAACTTCCTCCATAAATGTAGATTGTCACCTTCTTTGCTACACATAGTCTTCATGAGTTACCTAGAGCACTGACAGTGTAAGTAATTCCTTCAAGGTCACACAACCAGTGTGTATCAGGAAACAGGAATTTAAGGTAAGCTTATTTTCTACCATATCATTCTGTAGGGGAAATGTATTATAAACTGTAATGTAATGTGAGTTATTACTTCTACTTACGACAAATATTCATGATGAAAACAATGCTCTATGAAGTTCAATGAGCTTTACTCATTCCTTAGATTCATCTTTGAAATATTTCTGTGTGAGGTTGCTAGGAGCACACAGATTATTACTCCTTTTCTTTTCTAAAGATGGGAAAGTGATGGGGTCAGAGGATTTGAGGTTTGTCAAAAGTCGTACAACTAGCCAGTGTCTCTGAGGGGAACCAGAGACCACCTTCGTGTTCCTTTGCCAGTATAGACAGTATTATTCACTTTGGATGACATTATCTTAAAAAAAAACTCTCTAAGCCAATTAGAGTATGGTTTATAGGTTGTGGTCAACTTTCATGTCATTAGCCATTCTGTTTAATTCTAAACATTTCTATGGAGCAATTATTTTTGCTCTCACTTGACTCTTTGGGCTTTATGCTAGCAGGTTCTGCTACCCTCAACCAGGTTGAGAGTAAACAATAGACCTCTCCCCATTGGTGATTTAGAGAGATGGCTACTCCAAGCATGTGAAGGCTTCCCCCCGTGGAATGGGCAAATGAGAACAATTTGTTTCAATGACCATGAAGGCAGGCCCTGTGGAGTGCTTAGAGCTTAGTCAGGCATCAAAGACACCAAGGTCACCCACTGCATTCTGGGCCATCGCCAGTCATTTTAACTATTGTCTTGCCACTGGACTTCAGTGACTTAGGAAGAGAGATGGGACTGGTGACTTTTATGACTATCTCACATAAATCCAATTAATGTGCACTGACATCACCCATGATGTCATTGGTCGTCTTTGAAAACTAAGTATCTGCAGGTTGTGCACCACAAAATTACAGGATCTTAGAGCGGGAAGAAGCCTCAGTGGCCATCTAATCCAACTGGTACCTGAAATAGAATAACGTATACAAACCACTCAACAACTGAGCATCCAACCTTTGTTTGAAGACCTTCAATGAAAGGTTACACACTATTTCCTAAGATAGCCCATTCCCCTTTTGGAGACCTCTATTTCTTAGGAAGTTTTTCTGGACATTGAAGCTAGCTTTACATCTTTGAAACTTCTACCCATTACTCCTATTCTGTCCTTTGGGGCCACCGAGAAAAAATATGATCCCTCTTTCATGTGATAGCCCTTCAAATAATAAAAGATAGCCATCATACCAACCTTCCCCAGGTCTTCTTTTTTCTAATATAAGTTTTTCCAGTTACTTTTACTGGTTGTCACATGGCTAACTGCTATTCTCTGGATGTCTTTCTCTTATCAATACTCTTTAAAAATATGACATCAAGAAATAAACACAATACTACAGATGTGTTAAGAACGGGGCAAAGTATTGTAGCCCTAGGCCCTAATCCAGTGGCCTAAGATGGCATTCTTTCTCTTGGTTTTTGTATTTCACTATTTATGTTGAACTTTCAATATAGTCATATCTCTTCTGTCTTATACTTGTGAAGTTGAATTTTTGATCCCCAGTATATTACTTTACATTTTTCCTCATTAAATGTCATCTTCTTCAATATGGCCCAGTATTCTAGCCTGCCAAAATATTTTTTGAGTCTTGCCTTTGGTATTTAGTGTTTTTTCTATCTGCTCCCCTCCCTCCAGTTTTGTGTTATCTGTAGATTTGATAAACATGTCATCTGTGCCTTTATTCAAATCATTGATAAAAATGCTAAATAGCAGAGCCAAGCATAGATCCTTGGGACACTCTGATGGAGACTGACCTTATTCCAAGTTGGCATCATTTAGCTTCACTTGTGCTTGGAATCTATGTTGTGCAATGTTATCCTCAATTCAACTCCAAATTAGCTTTCCCAGAAGCAATGAGCGGTTTTTTTTTGACAAATATGCTATTTTTGTGATCATGTTTGGCTCTAGCTTTTTGTAAAAGGGACTTTGGTAATGACTTCCCTGTCTTTAGGAAGAGCTGAAACACAACTCCTCTCATGCTCCTTGGCTTGCATCTTCATCTTTGAGTTCTTTGGTGAATAACATCCAGGATCTATGATTTATGGCATTTTCATTTTTCAAGTCCTGCCATTAATTTCTCTTCACATACATCCAATTTTCTATTTGCATCTTGCGTGCTTACAAATATCTCTTTGGAGTCAGAATTTACCCAGCATTCTCCTCCTGCCAAAATCAAGGGAGAGAATAATCTGATTTCTCTGCTCCATCACCAACTTCTTTAATACCTTCTTACAACCATCTCAGCACTAACATGACTGGCTACTGATATGGAAAGTATGATATTTCAATGATTTTAAAATAGTATATAGCAAACTTTTCTTTTCTGTTTGCTTAGTAATTTTATGATAAGGATTTTCCCCCTATAATTTGCTTGTGTTTAGGTGGGAGGGAAGGAATGATAAAAATACAAAAGAAAGGAAAAGAGAAAAAATACTGAACAGACAAAATTTCCATTTTTATTTTCATACTAATTCTTTCTGTAAACCCATGCAATCTCAGCGAGGCTAGGTCTCCTGTCATCTTGACATTCAGGTGGATTTTATTACTTTTAAATGATTTTATTCGGCCCAAATGTGTAGCTCTAATCCCATTTTGAAATAAGAAGAGGCAGGTACCCATACTATTTTTGAGGAAACACCCTAGTCAGTTTGTTATTACACAGCAGTAAAGTTTGCAGTTGGATGGGATTCAAGGTTTTTTCTCCACCCAGTCAGAAGTTGGTCCTGGTTCAGAGCTCCCATTGACTTCAAAAGAATTGCAGAAGGCCACAGGGGAAGGATCCTTAAAAAAAAAAAAAAACAACTCACTGAGTCTGTTGAGAGCTCTTGGGAGGTTGCAGAGGGAGTTGAGAATATTAGTGCTTTGCTCCACTCTTGGCATTTGTACTACCTTACAGTACATGGACTAAGGATGGACTTGGCTGGGCAAAGAATTGTTGGATAAGGGTTCATGAGTCTGACTGACAGTGATTACTATAGTGATTTCAATTTCTTATTTGCATGGGAAAGGATTTTCTACATATACTGATTAAAAGTGGGCATTTTATACAAATATACATTTAGTAGATAGCATACTTACATATACAGATATGTGGATATCTAATATACATAGTTTATATGCAGCTGCACAGATGTACTATATAAATCTATAGTCATATGTGTATATGTTCACTTATATGTATGTTTACATAGACATAGAGGTACACTCAATATTAATATACTTTCTAGTGAAATACCATAAAGATGATATTATGATGATATTTGTGACTAGATATCTGCTGATTACTTAAATTATAATCCTACCTAGACTCCCCTTGCCATCTTCTATTTTGGAAACATTTTTCCCCTTTAATGAGTTTGTAACGGGGATAAAAATGAAATGGCTATGAATATTTTAATCAAATAACAAGAGATAAAAAGAAAAATGATAGTCTTTTAGCATCATGGGCATACTCACTAGTTTAATAATCTATTGGATTTTTAAAAATAAAACAAAATATGAAATTTTTAAAAGGAAACTAATATTTGTTGAATGAATATGCCAAATTTAACAGGTTTGGGTTTTGTTTTGTTTTGTTTGGTCGAGTGAGCCTGCAGGTTATTTTCACTGATATCGATGGTTATTACTTTAAGCCCAAGCAAAGCATAATAAGAATAATAAGTCTTTTAGGGGTTAGGGGTGGAAGAGTGTTAGGTAAAAAAATACAAAGCCCAATATCAGTGATTTGAGAATATTTACCATTTGCACTACTCTATCTCTCTGCAGAATGAGAATTAACTATATTTGTAAAGTGAATTCAGGTGAAAAATGTTTGGAAATATGCTTTTATGTTAAAATTCTTTTTAAAAAGTTTTTTTTGCTTTTTGGAGGGCAATTCAGGTTAAGTGACTTGCCCAAGGTCACATGGCTATTGTGTGTGTGTGTGTGTGTGTGTGTGTGTTAAGTGTCTGAGGCCGGATCTGAACCCTGGTCCTCCTGATTCCCCCTATGTTAAAATTCTTAACATTTTTCTAAAAGTCTGGATTAGGGATCAGGATACTAATTGAATCAATTTAATTTTTTTTTTAAATTATAAAAGGATTAATTTATTTAATTTTGCAAGTATAATATAGACTATCCTATGAAGAGAAAAAATTGCAAGGCAAGAACCCCTTAGAATGTATGTTAGTACCATTGAATGAAGTTTTCCATAGCTCTTAATGGTAATCATTGACATTTATTGATACTGTGCTTTTAGATTTACAAAGCACTTTATATAGTCTATCTCATTTGATCATCACAACAGCACTATGACATATGTGCTACAGATACTATTATACCCACTTTCCAGATTAAGGAATTTAAGATGATAGAGGTTAAGAGACCTGCCTAGGGTTAATATAGCTAGTAAAAGTCTGAGACAGGATTTGAACACCTCACACCTCAAACCAATTACCACGTTCTTTCTACTACTCCCTGATATCTTTCAGTAGCTTGATAACTTCCAGGATAATTTCTCTGTAACATCAGGTGGTATGCCATAGTCAATGCATTATAGCTTTCATCATCTTTTTGTATTGGGAAATGTGAATGAACTAATCCCTTATTTGGAAATGTCTTGATCATCATTTATATAAAACTGCCACTATTCATGTCTTCCCCCTTTACTGTGTCAGAGTTATATTCTATTAGGACTCTACCGTTCATCTTTGCCACATGAGGCACTCAGTTATCCACTCTTTGCCCCCAAGTATGACAAATTCTGCACCAGTAATAGTGTCTAAATGTTTAACAAAATAAACAAATGACAAGCAAAGTACTCTGACTTTTTGCTTCTTAATTACTCTAATTTGATCTCCAGCTGGGTCCCATCTTCTGACAATCTGCACTGGATCAGATAAAGGTGAATTGTTTAAAAGTGGCCTGGAAATGTTGTAAGCAATGGACAGACTTCTAAAAGGTTTATCTCCAAGTTGATATCTGATAAAAGCAAAATATTAATGCTGGATCTAAATGAAAAATGTTTGGAGATGTTTCCCTGTTCAAATAGTCCTAATTCAGACCATGGTGAGTCTGGAGACATCTTTTGTTTAAAAGCTTCATTTAGTCATGATTCAAGCCTTTAAAAACAATTGTTTTTGAGGGCGCAGAACATTTTTCATTTTAAAAAATGTATTGAGTGCTTGAAATCAGAGATGAACTGGGGAACATGAGGGAAACAATGTCTTCTGGAAATAGTGGTATCAGCAAAAAGATGGTATAGGGAATCATATACTAATCATCATTACATATCAAAGATTGAGTATAGTTGAGCCTTGGTTTCCAGTGTGTGGATGATCAAAGATCTACCTTCTTCTGCTGTTTGGTTATTTTTCTGTTGGTTGATGCCTCCATCAGAGGATGTGTCAAAATAAAACGATGATTTTATTGGTTTGACTGCTTTTATGAAGTTTGGGTAGGAGTGTGATAGTAAATATCTAACAACTGGCTCTCTAGAAAAAAAAGTGCATATGGCATACTTTTGTTTACTGCATTATTGACATTTGCTTCACTACTTTTTTAAGGCCAGAAATCAACAAAACAATGAATCAAGCCCCGATTTGCAGTACTTGCAAATTTCCAAGATGTAAATATTCATATTTGTTAAAAATTTAACAATTGGCTTTTGAAAGTTGGGCCTCAAACATATCCCTGATTATGGGTAGAGTGCTGGATATTGAGTCAGGAAGATTTTACTATTTCTGGAAAGGATATGATTTGTCTGATGACTTAGCCATATTATGTCACATTTTTACAAGATGCATATTTATGTTTTGGGTCCATGTGGCATATCCAATCTATGTGATATTCTATAGTAGAAAGGTCTTTTCAGGAAACGCAGGTTTCAAATCTTAACTTCAAACATTTACTACCTGTGTGACGATGGACAGGTCAACGAACATCTTTCAACCTATTTTCTCATCTGTAAAATAGGAGTACTAATCCCTGTAGCACTTACTTTACTCTGTGGTTGTAAGGGTCAAGTGAGATAATACACATAAGGTACTTTTTGCAAATCTTAGAGAACTACATAGATGTCAGTAGTTACTGTTATTGTTATTTTTGCTGAGAATAATTAGTGATGGAAGAGAAAAGACTAAACACATGATTGAAATATTGAAGTTTTAAGCATGATGTTATTTTTTAAATTACTAGTACTATCACTATTCTGCAGAATAGTGGATTGTTAATATTGTTCATTCTTAATTTTTTAAAAAGACCTATGACATCACAAGGTGATGTCCTGACTTGCATGTGAATTGGATTTAAGTGAGGCAGAGTTGCACAAAGTCATCAGCCTCACTATGTCTTCCTGAGTCATTGAAGTACAATGGTAGGACAAAATTCAGGACAACTAGAGCTAGCCCAGGGTACAGTGAATGACCCTGGTGTCTTTGATGCCTGTCCAAGCTCTAAATTCCACAGAACCTTCTTTGGCTGCATTCATGGCCATCAGAACAGATTGTTCTCCTCTGCCCATTCCACAGGGAAAGTCTTTACGTGCTTGGAGTAGACACTCCTCTAACTCACTGACAGGTTTGTGGCTCTTTGGTTACCCTCAATCTAGTTTAGCCCATCTGCCAAGAGGGTTTACCAGGGTGTGGTTGCTGTTCATGCTACAGCTTGTTGGAGCCACAGGTAAGAGTTGAGTGCCAGGTGGACACCAAAGGTGAATGAACAGCCCTGAAAATGGCTCAGCAAACCCTCACACAAGAGATAACGAGTCCCCCTTGAAAACCATATTCCCCTCATGGACTGTAGTAAGATAATGAATTGTCTAAATTTGTATGGTCTAGAATAGACCATATCACAAATACATACTGTCTACTAAACAACTGTTGACCAAATCTTATTTCATAAAGGCTATGAAAAATGTGGCTTTTTGCTCACCTATATGGTTATCAATTAGTGTTAGATATTTACTAGTATCTGAACTTAAGATATTCATGGCCCCCAATTACCTTGTGCCATTTCCTATGTCCAAATGGATAAGCAAATTGTAGAAACACCAATAAGTTAAAACATACTTTAAATAACCGTGTGACTGCCTGAGACTTGTGCCATGGCCAGTTAAACACATGGGACATTTCATAAGATGGCAGATTTCAAGCTAGAAGGGACCTCAGAGGTCATCAAGTACAACCCCTTCATAATACAGAATGAGGAAACTACAGCCTAGAGAGACTGTGACTTGCTCGATATCATACAAGTAAAATAGCAAAGTGGGACTGACTCCAAATTCAGCAATCTTTCCATATTTGAGGGTATGAAGGGCTTCTGTATTACTTCCTGACCTTTACATTTTTTTGCAAATGCCTTTCTTCTGACCCTCTTCAATTGTATTAAGATGTTAAATAAATCAGATGAGATCCAAAAACCAGTTTAGTCCCATTCATTCATAAGCTAAGTAAACTGAGGCATGAAGATCCTACTCATGAAGAAAAAACAGTGGCAAGGCTGAGACTTTGCTAGAATAGTATCCTCCTACATGTGAAACTTTGAAACATCTCATTAAAGAAAAATACTTATCTTCTCTTCTGAAAATTTTAGTGATAGCTTTTTTTCCCCCTTAGAATCTTTTGGTGACAGCTTTTTCAAGTCAATAAGAAATAAATGGTCACTATGCTTGTGTCAGTAACTGTATTAAGCTTTCGGGAGAAAGGGAAAGAAAGAAAATACAGAGAAAGGGAAAAAAAGTCCCAGTCTCAAGGAACTCAAAGTCGAATGGGGAGACAACATGAAACAACTATGCACAGATAAGATTGCATATATATATATATACACACACACATGTACATATATATGACCATATATGTGTGCATATATATATATATACATGTATGATAAATTGGGGAATTGTAAGGGATTCTTATAGAAGTTGTCCTTTAAGCTGAGATTTGAGGGACACCTACTATGCCTAGGAAATAGCCTACTTTTCCAAATATCATAATCTTCAGAATTCATATTTCTGTAGCTCTGTAGAGTTTACAAAACTTACAAAGGTTCCTCACAGTAACCCTACGAGATAGCATTATTATTTCCATTTAGTAAATGAAGCAAAAGTGTCTGATGTATAGAAGTATGTATAGAATGATTTTACATACATATTTATGTCTAGGGGTAGCCATCTCTAGGGTGGGGGGAGGGAAGAAAAAAAAAGGACAAAAAAGAAAGTCACATGATAACTTTATTCTATGTTTAAAAGGAATAGCAAGTTGTACATAATAGATTTTTAGTTTCATGTGTAATGGTCTTTTTTTCTATTCCACTATGTTATGGAAATACTTATTTTATTTCTTAAGCTCAGAATAACATTAAAAAAGAAAATAAAAAAGAAAATGTTAGAAATTGAAACAACTTGCTCACTGCCAGGTAGTCTGCAAGTAACTGAGGTAGGTAGGACTCAAACCTATAGTTTCTGACGCCAAGTTCAACACCCTCTCCACTATACTATGTAGTATTCATTAAAAGTGGATGTTGATGATGATGAACATGATCACCAGACTAAGGCAGGTTATTTGCTTAGAAGAGAGATGTCTTGGTGGATTTTTAAACTTAAGCTCTGCTACTTACTACCTGAGTCATCTTGTAAAAGACATTTCATGTTCCTTAGCTTCTTTATAGGGTTAGGTTAGATCAGTGGTTCTCATAGTTAAATCCTTTTGCGGAGTTAGTAAATCAAAACTACTTTCATAATAGTACTAATACATTTTAATTTCTGATACAGTAGACATCAGTGGATCTAATCCACATAAACAAAACCTCTTTGGGGTCCTCAATAATTTTTAAGAGTATAAAGGGGTCCTGAGACCAAAAATATTAAGACATACTAGACTAGATTAAAGCTTCTTAACTCTTTTTGGTCATATGGTAAAAACTTTGGACCTCTTCTCATAAAAAAAAAAAAAGATTGTGAACACATAAAAAAATACATTGGAATCCAAAGAAAACTAACTGCATTGAAATATGCCAACAGGATATTTTTTAAACCCAAGTTCACAGTCCTCAAGTTAAGAATCACTGGACTAGAGAGATGGTCTCTAAAACCCCATCTCCTTTAAATCCTATCCTCCAAACTTTGGAAAACTGAGGTCTAGCAATTTTTTATCCCCTCCCCTCACTTCAAAATCAGGCTAATAATGGTGATTCATCATCTTACTATTATTACACAGTATAATTTCTAAAAAATGTTTATGTAACATATTGAAGTCTTGTTATGGCAGTGTCAAGTCTAGTGTAGGATTCAGAGTAAGTTAGTTTTCCTCGGACCCCCTTGAAGAGGGGCTTTTCACTAAAAAACACATTGTGTCCTTATTCTAAGATTATTTAACTGATAACATTATCTCATGACACAGATGAGCAGGGCTCTGCTATTCTTTGAAAATATTACATTAATTACTACCATTGTTTATTATTTGAATAATATCACATTATAGGTAGGCATAATATAATCTGTTCCTGTGTTCTGAAAGCCTCTTATCATGATAAACTCCCCTTTCACCCATTGACACCTACTGATTCAGTAAGATTTTACAGGTCAACCTCTGGATCATGAAGAGTCCATTGTTTCCTTCACTAATGCCATATTGGAATGTGAAAGAACACTAGGTCTTTGGTGTGCTACATTCCCCTGGGACCCTTCCAGCTCCAACTCATTAGATACACCCCCGAGTCTGAGAAAACCATGATGTCATATGTCATAGCATGAAGTAATTGTGGCAGGCCTAGGCAAAGTGTGATGGAGGGTGTGTGATACTTTGAGAAATAGCTATCGTATTGCTTAAAATATTACTCCCACCATCTTATAGGTAAAATTCCTTATGTGAAATGAAACACCAGTCCTCTAGGCATAGATGCCTAGGACCAAAGGCAGAAGAGCAATACAATGACTACTCCCATATATGACCTTGGGCAAGTCACTTAATCTTTCTTATTTTCAGTCCCTTACTTGTAAAATGGAGATAATAAGACTTTTACTTTCTACCTCCTAGAGATGTTGTGATAGCTAAAAGACATGATGTATGTGAACGATAAAGTAAATCTTAAAGCCCTGTATAAATATTATCTGGTAGAAGGGTCTTCAGAGGTCATCTCAACCAATATATACTTTAAATACTTAGAAAGGAGGCTTCTGGCCTCTTTTCAAAGACCTATAAGGGATAAACTTCTCTCTCCTGAGGCTACTCATTCTACTTTGAAATGAAGTTTTTTTCTATCTAACTTAAATCTGTCTCTGTCTTTTTCTCTCATTACTCTTGGCAGTGTCCTTTAAAGCCAAGCAGAACAAATCTAATGCCTTTTCCTTGAGATAGCCCTTCTGACAGTTGAAGACAGCTGTCATGGCATTTCTGAGTCTTCTCTAGGATATCATTTTCAATTGCTTTAGTAGGTCTTTAGATGGTAAGAACTCAAGGCCCTTCACCAACTTCTAAGACATTCTCCAGTTAATCAGTCTTTCTGAAGCTATGGGTGCTCTAAACTTCAAGGCAGGAAATTTACTCTACCAATGCGTATTGGCAGGCAGCTCTACAATTAATGTCTCACAGAGTTGTTTGAGACATTGGGAAGTTAAGTGACTGGCCCAGGATCACAAAACTATTATGTGCTGGAAGTGGAATGTGAACCCAGGTCTTGTATTTGTCAGGCTGACTTTTTTTAACCTAATCATAAGACTTTAAAATGATGCCTCTTAAATTTTTTCTTAGTAGATCTCATCCAATAGGCTACCTTATTTGGATCTTTTATTACTATGATGGTGAAGTGATTTCATTAGGTTACCTCTAAGTTTCCTTCTAATTTGAATATTGTCATCCTGTGAAGCTAAGGAGTGAATGGTCCTTTAGATGATACCTGAAATACATAGGTGCTGTTGAAACATCAAAGAAAAGACTATTTTCTAGACAAAGGAATGAATATCAGAAATAGTACTTTGATTATTAAGATATTCTTTATATAATGTACCTCCTTTAAAATATTCTTATGAAATAAAGAAAACATTGGCCATGAGCTGGCCTGACATCCAAATGTACATGAGGGAGGTATGTATGAGATAAAATGTTAGAGGAAGTGTCCTTAGTTATCACTTCATCCAACCCTATTATTTTACATGTGAGGAACCGGAGGACCAAGAAACTGACATGGTTTACCCAAGATTACCCAGATAGTTAATGGCAGAGTTAGGATTAGGATGTAAGTCTTCTTGGTTTCTAGTTAAGGGCCCTTGACAACTTCCCACATCACTTACTACCCATATGCATTCTTACCCATACTACTTGTTGGCATGGAGTGTTTAGTTCTTTCTCTTATGGTTTTCCATTTATAGTATAACAGCAACCTACAGGGATGTACACATAGATGATAAGATTGATGCAGGAATTGACAGAACTTAGATCAGTGTTTGGGAGGCTCCAAAGGAAAGTGTGGGAAAGAAGAGGTATTAGGCTGCCTACCAAACTGAAGTTTGTCATGATGACCTCATTGTTATATACCTGTGAAACCTAAACAATCTACCAGCACCATGCCAGGAAACTGAATTGCTTCCATTTGAAATGTCTTGGAAAGATTCTGAAGATCACCTACAAGATAAGGCACTGGACACTGTGGTCCTTTCTTTGACTAAACTGCCAAACTACAGAGTCAAACAGAGCGCAACTCCAATGGACTGGTCATGTTGTTCAAATGCCAAATGTACATTTACATAAAATACTATTTTAAAGGTAACTCATGCAAAACAGATGCTCAGGTGGTGTCCAGAAGAAGAAACACAAGGACATTCTCAAAGAAGAACTTCAGAATCAATTGTGAGACATGGGAGACACTGGCAAAGGACTGTCCACCATGGCATGTCTCCATCTAAGAAGGTGCTATGCTCCATGAATGAAGCAGAATTGCGGTAGCACAAAAGAAATATGAGATGTGCACACACACCACTCCAATACTCCACATACTCATATGGACTATTTGTGCCCAACCTATGGTAGAGCCTTCTGAGCTCATATTGGTCCAACCCATGGTTGGACACACTGCACTTTGACTCCAATAAAGTGATGCCATTTTGGTCAACAGCCAACCAATCAACCAATATTAAGAGGAGTGATTTGGAATCAGTTTAATTGGGTTCAGATTCAAGATTCAGTACCATATGATTTCAGACAAGTGATTCTTACCTCTTTGGGCCTCAGTTTCATTATCTGCTAAATAAATGTTGGTCACTCTAGATTATCTTCAAGGTCCCTTCTACTTCTAGGTCTTTGATGCCCTTCAGCTTAGTCCTATATAATATTGCTATGGGTCTTGATTTGCCTCTTCTTCAACTCCCTAATTGACATCCTGCTCTTCCCTTGCTTATTGTTGCCTCTTTGTTTGCTTTTCAATGTATCTAGCACTCAGAAGAGGGGAAACCCAAGAAGGCAACAAGTCGACAACATGGAGCATTATGGGATTTCTCGGGTCATGGCAGTTCCTGGGTTTTTTTTTTTTGCCTTGTAGTCCCAGCTGTTACCAATACCTCCTTATGAATTAACTCCAAGACCTCTAAAGCCTTCAAAGGATAGCCTCTTGCTGAGGTGAGACACATATATGCCCCTTCATTCTAATCAAACATGTCTTTCTGTTTCTTCTGTAATTAATTGCCTCACTATGTTTTCCAGCAAAGTCATTGGCTTTCAATATATTGCAATTGACTTCCTTTCCTCCTCAGATACATTTATCGGTTAACAAATATTCATTGAGTCACTAGTGCGAAGGTAGTGTTCGAGACCCTGTCGGAGATTTAAAGAAAAATAAGATAAATTTTATAATCAAGAGGATGATAGGATTGTTTTTTCTTGAACCCTATTCTGAATTTTTCAAACAAGGTTTATCATCAGCAAAGGCCTCCACAACATTGTTCCCACCTACTTTTCCAGTCATATTTCAGATTATATACCTTCATGTCTTTGTCATTCTAATCAAAGTGGTCTGTTAACTGTACCCATACATATTTCAACTCCTGCCTCTATGTCTTTGAACCAGTGATCATCAATATATGAATATGTTCCCTCACTATCCAAAGTGAATAAATATAAATGAAAAAAAGGTTTACTTATTATGGTGTAAGACAAATGACACCAAGACACAGGATGGCTGCTAGGTTCACTTTTGATCTGGTCAGAGGAAAGACACTAAGACAGCTCCAAAGGGGTTAATAATCTTACTTTATTCTAATCTAGTTTTCTTAGAAAAGGATTGCTGATAATGGGAACACAACTCCTACAGCATTCCCTAAACACCTGACTTGCAGGGGCAGGAGAGAAGGGAGGGCAACTACCCCTATGTCTCGATGGGGTCAATTGAGATAGGCACAGCTTGTACATCCCCCTAACTCCCCTCAAACCTCAATGGGGGCCAGTTGAGGCAAATACAGATCCCCCCAAGCCTTGATGGGGGCCAGTTAAGGTACTCACAGGATTTCAGCTTGTATATTCAACACTAAGGTTCCCCCTAAGCCTTGATGGAGGCCAGTCAAGGCAAACACAGCATTCCAGCTTGTGCATTCAACTCTAAGGTTCCCCACCCCTTGACCAGTGCACTACCTGCTTTATAGGGCAACAGAGAAAGAAGACATCTTGCCAGCAATAGCCTCAAAAATTTACATCACCTCATCCCTGTATCTCACTGTGCAGCTACAGTGGATGTTTATATTATTTATCACTATATAATGCTGCACAAGCATGGTAGAGATGTTTTAAACCATAAAACTCATATCCAATACCTGGGAATAGGAGATTTTTATGGCCATGGATCCTGGGAAATTGAACTCTAAGAAATAATAATGAAAATCCACTTTGCACACACTAAAATCCACCTTACATATGTGCTTAGCCCTGTGGTGAGTGCTGGGGATATGGAAGTAACGGGTGGCTAAGAAGTCAGTAAATTCATTCTTTGAATACATCTGTGGGTCTTGCTAATGAAACTTCCCATGTAGTAGAGGTTGGGGAGCCTCTTCCCTGGAGAATCGTGATGACATGTAATGGAAGTACCTTTGAGAAGCTTCAGAGAATGCATAGGCATTAGCATGTGGTGGATTGATAGAAGCCTCATGGATTGACTCCAGATGTGGAACCAGAACTGATGGTACCTTCAAAAGGCCTTAGCTATTCTCTTTCTTGGTTGTACTTCTTTGCAGATGGTATCCATTGCGAGGCAGTCACATAAGGGGAGAAACCTTGAGTCCTTTCCTTTCCTTCTGAGACCAACACACACACACACAAAATCTATGACCAACATGAATATGTAACTGATCTTGTGAATTTTGAAATGTTGGGAAAGCAAACCACCCAGGTATAGAGTCAAGTCATTCCCCGCTGTGCAGTGAACACAGCATCAATGCTCCAAGGACTGAGGAAGAACCTTCAAGATGTAAAGCCTAGCAGTAGCTGAGATAAAAACTCATCTAGCAGTAATGCCATGTTTCATGAACTCCATGGGACAAATATTGTGTAGGAAGTCTGAGTCTATTTCCCTTAGACTAAAGTGGAATATAGGAGAGTATACCATGGAAGCGTTAAAGGGAAAAGAATTGTACTTCTGTTCTTGCTATAGCTTTGAAGCAAATATCCCTTTGTAAAGATTAATTTATATTAAGTAATTAAATGGAACAGAATACCTAGTCATTGGCACCTTATAGTGAGAGGACCACTCTAAGAACGGAGTTTGAATTGATGGTGTTAGAAAAAAGTACTGTAAGGGGTACCACTGAAATCCTGAGGGGGAAATGTAGCTGTCTGGCACTGAATTAGTGGGTCAGAAAATGTTGCTGTTTGTCCTTCAGTCTGGAAGAGGACAGTGACAACAGGGAGGTGGTGGCATGATATGCAAGTGAGTTTAAGTGATGGAGTGCTGTACAAAGTCATCAGTTTCCCTTTTTTCTCTGGAGCCTTTTGGGTACAGTGGCAAGATATAGATCAGGATGACTGGAGATTGCCCTGGATGCAGAAAATACATGCCGTATAGCAAATGTAAAAGCCAAGACAATCCCTGCCCCTGAATGTAATAAACTTACATTCTAACTTGGAAAACTATACACACAAAGGTATAGTAGTCCAGGAAAGGCACTTTAATCCAGAAAGCTGCAGAGATGGTGCGCGAGTGCCTAGTGGAATGCATTATCACATTTCCATACAGAAAATATGGTAGAGTTGATTTGATCATGCTTCATGATTCCAATTCTGGAGAGGGGAAGGGAAGCATACACAACCTGCAGTGAAGTTTTTGAAGATGAGATAGTGAAGTGAGGCACAGCTGAAGCTTTCCTGAAATGGGCCTCCTGGAGAAGCAATCACCCATCTGGAGAGTTCAGCTTCATTATGGAAGTTCCTCCAGAACATGGCCTCTGGTGTGGGACAGGAGGCTGTGGAACAGGTGGTTGGAGAGGATGGAGCTTCTCTATCTAATAAAATGTCTAGCTAGCCCAGATACCCCCACCTTCACGAAATCTTTCTTATTCCCCACAGTTGTTAGTGTTAACTCCTCCTTAAAATTGCCTCATTTTACTTTGTATGTATTTTGTATTAACTCATCTGTGTACGTTTTGGATCTCTTTAATAGAATATAAGCACCTTGAAGGCAGCATCTGTTTTGTTTTTTTATCTTTGCATTCCTAGCTTCTATCATGGTGCCTTGACTTGACATGGTGCTCAATAAATGTTTGTTGAATTGAACGCAACCATCACGTGATAGTATTAGGCACTTGGATATGCATCTATCAAAGAACAGTCCCGTGCTTGACCAAAACAAGTTTACATACTAAGATGGCCATATCAACTTGGACATATCCATAGACTCACAAAAAATAATCTCACCAGAGATTAGACACGGTGACATGGGCATGGCCTGAGACAGAATAATGAAGTATGTAGTTTGTATTGTACACCTTTTTTCTGCCCTTTCCTAGCTATCTAACTCATTGTCCTCATAAGCTTTATGCCCTCTTGCTACCTGCAAATAGCAGTCATACCACATTTTCTTATACTGACCTTTACCTGATAGAACTCTCCCTTAATTAAGGACCAAATTGACAAATTGATTGCTCATTCATTTGTTGAGCAAGTCTTTATTAAATTACTGACTATGAACTCTAATGTTCTCTATATACGTTAGTTCTCCTCTTTTGAATAAAATTCCTTTACCTTTGCCCTAGAAGTAGTCCATTGGTATAATGAAGAGAATTCAGGGCCAATATCACACCACATAGAAAGCTGTGGAGTTTGCCAGTTTGATCAAATGCAAATTTAGGTAGCTGGCTCTCTCTCTCTCTCTCTCTCTCTCTCTCTCTCTCTCTCTCTCTCTCTCTCTCTCTCTCTCT
>NW_027187378.1:2001877-2040804 GCF_028583685.1 Petaurus breviceps papuanus
TCTCTCTCTCTCTCTCTCTCTCTCTCTCTCTCTCTCTCTCTCTCTCTTTCTCTCTCTCCTTTTTCCCTCTCTCCCCCTCTCCCCCTCTCTCTTCCTCCCTCCCTCCATATCTATCTCTCTAAATATACATTTGTATATACATATGTACATATATAGAAAATAAATATAGCACCAAACATATATATACACATCTGTGTAGATATGTGTGTTATACACACAATATATACATACACATATATCTCCACACATATCTTAAATGTAAATTTATGTAGCAGCAAACATGAATATGTGTTGTTATATATGTCATTATAACTTATGTATATATAAATTAAAAAAAATTCTTATGAACAGGGTGTCTATGGGAAGGGTGTAGTAAGTTGAAAAGGAAGTTGCAAAGGTCAAAGAAAAGAGAATTTGATAAGAATGTTGACATATTTCCCTTTATTGAAGTCAAGTGCTTTCTTCACTTTTGTTTCTGTGATTGGCCTGTCTTGCTGTCTTTCAATTATAATAATACACAGTCAGGAGTACATCTAATTGCAAACTGGTAGAGCTCACCAAAGTCTTTAAATTATACTCTTGATACTCCTAATTCTAGATGCCTTTTGCTTCTACAGCAACCTCCTTGGTGCTATCCAATCACTTTCCTTTTCAAATTCCACGCTGGTCATTTTCTTGGCTGTAGGTAATGTTCAACTGTCTGGTTACCTTAAGCCCCTAAATCCTGGTGCTGATCATAGAGTCTGATACAACATAGCCTACTCATGACACTTGAAAGTTGGGTCACCTTGGGCAAATCACTTAACTGCCCCAAAGCAGTCTCCTCATCTATGTTGCTCACACATTTGTTCCACAGCCCTTATTAATCACTGATTATGAACTCTAACTTGTCTATTTCAGGGCTATTTTGAGGCTCAAGGGAGCCTACGGTTATCAGGTGCTTTATGAACTTTAAAATGCTATATTAAGGTCAGTTGGTGTTTTTGCTATTGTTCGTTTACTTTAATACCCCAGGGTATTTAGGCCCTTTCCATTTTCTTCACAGGCTGATGAACAATGCAGGAAAAAGATTTGATTAGAAATGTACAATGGGCAAGCCTTCCTGGTTTTAGATGGAAACATACTCTGGGAATAATAGCCTTTTATAACAAAGTTTAGCTGAGGATGAGAGGCCCAGAAACATATGCTTTCCACTCTCTGCCCTTTCCCTAGCTCCTTGGGATCACCCCCAAATGGTTGCTATTTAGGTAATGAGCAAGCTCAGGCCAGATTTTATTTTCTGTAAATTGGCTTACCAATTCTTAATAAATCTTTGAAGCCTACATTTTAGGAATACCATGTGGCCCAAACTGGTCATTATCTGGCTGATATCAACTTTAGTTAAAATAAAATAGTAATTCTTATATAAGCTACCCAGTCTTACTGCCTGGGATATTCTCTCTTTTTTTTTAAACTTTTTAGAGGGGACTAGGCAGGGCAATTGGGGTTAAGTGATTTTTCCAAGGTCATAAGGTTAGTTGGTGTTAAGTATCTGAGGCCAGATTTGAATTCAGGTCTTCCTGACTCCAGGGGTGCTCTATTCACTGTGCCACCTGGCCACCCCAAGGATATTCCTAATTTGAAAGATAACTGAACTAAGAGATAGAAGACCTGGGACTGAGTTCTGGCCCTAGCATCTACTAGATGTCTGAACTTGAAAAGTTACTCTACCTCAATGGGCTCCAGTGTCCTAATCTATAAATTTATAACATCACTATTTATACCAGGCAAATCATAGAGTTTTTGTGGGAAAGTGCTCTGTAAATACCAAAGTACTATATGATTATTACTAGTTGTAGTAGCATTATCTGCAAAATGAGAGATTTTAACAAAACACTCTTTAAGATTTTTCCATCTTTTAAATTTTATGACTTTATAACTTATGATCTATTAGCACAACAAATATTCTTTCTTTTATTTATTTGTATAGACTTTCTCCTCTATGTTTCAAACTTTGTTAATTAAATCTAAAGGCAACATACTATAGTGGGTAAAGGACTAGCCTTGGAGTCAGAAAGATTTAGGTTAAAGTCTTATCATTGAAATACTGACTATGTGAGGGTGGCAGAGTCAAGATGGCAGAGTAGAAACAGGACTTCTGCAGGGTTCTGGCTTCTACCTCCTCCAATTAATATAAAGGCTGACTCTGAACAAAATGACACAGAGAAGCTAACCTCCCGCTGAGGACAGCCCGGCAGGCCAGTGGGAAGCATCCAGCACAGCTCTCTGGGAGCCAAGCCCAGCCCTGCAAGCTGGAGTTCTTAGTTTCAGGGCGGCCACAGCCAACCACTGGCTGGAGGGACTTCAGATCACCAGCAGCTATGGTGGTTTCCAGAATTATCAACCCATGGATGCTAAGGACAAAGTGAGAGGTCAGTGCAGTATGGACTTAGAGATCCAGTAGTTTGGGAGTGTGGTTGGCCTTTGCCCCTGGGGCAAGAAGAGGCTGAGGCTCAGCCGCCTTGCAGCCACTCTGGCCTGCAGAGTGTAGGGAACCAAGCACCAGTCTGAGTGGTAATCACTCTTGCTTTAACCTGTTTGGATCTGGATTGCAGTCTAGGGTGGAGGTCCTGGGTTATGCGACCAGCCAGAGCATGTGGAGGCTTCAGAGAGGGCACCCAACTTATATTTTGGCAGCTGAGAAAACCCAGCAATTGGGACAAAGCTCCCCTGTCTGGTAGCAGAATCCTACTGTGGCAAAAAGCCCCAAAGTCAAGTAATTGAGTAGCAACTTGAGCAAATAAGGGAAGCAAAGCAAGCAGAGCAACCCAACTTTACACTCCTATTTTGGGGACAAAAAGGATCAAAGCATGGAACAGGAGGAAGACAGTGAAGTCAGAACTCCTGCACCAAAAGCTTGCAAGAAAAATATGATCTGGTTACAGGCCATAGAGGACGTTAAGAAAGATTTTGAAAACCAAATAAGAGAAGTAGAGGAAAAATTGGGAAAAGAAATGAGAACAATGCAAGAAAATTATGAAATGAGAGTCAACAACCTGACTGAAGAAAATAACACCTTAAAAAGAGACTAACTCAAATGGCAAAAGAGGCTCAAAAAGCTAATGAGGAGAAGAATGCCTTAAAAAGCTGAATTTGCCAGATGGAAAAAGAATCTCAAAAGCTCACTGAAGAGAATCAGTCCTTCAGAATTAGATTGGAGTAAATGGAAGCTAGTGACTTTATGAGAAATCAAGATACTATTAAACAGATTCAAACAAATGAAAAAATAGAAGGCAATGTGAAATATCTCATTGGGAAAACCACTGATCTGGAAAATAGATACAGGAGAGATCATTTAAAAATTATGGGACTACCTGAAAGCCATGATCAAAAAAAGAATGTAGAAATCATCCTTCAAGAAATTTTCAAGTTTTAGAACCATCCTCATGTTTTAGAAACAGAGGGCAAAATAGAAGTTGAAAGAATCCACCAATCACCTCCTGAAAAAGATCGCAAAAAGAAAACTCCTAGGAATATTATAGCCAGGTTCTGGAATTCCCATATCAAGGAGGAAATATTACAAGCAGCCAGGAAGAAACAATTTTAATATTGTCTTAACACAATCAGGATAACAAAGGATCTGGCAGCTTCTACACTGAGGGATGGAAGGGCTTGGAATATGATATTCTGGAGGTCAAAGGAGCTGGGATTAAAACCAAGAATCACCTACCAAGCAAAATTGAGCATCATGTTCCAGGGGAAAATATGGTCATTCTGTGAAATAGAGGACTTTCAAGCATTCTTGATGAAAAAACCAGAGTTGAATAGAAAATTTGACATTCAGATAGAAGAAGCAAGAGAAGCATGAGAAGGTAAACAGGGAAAAGAAATACTATGTGGCCATGGGAAAAAAAAATCCCTTGACCCTGGGCAATTATCTCCAATTATAAATTTCAGACTAGTACATATGCATAGAGAGAGTATTATACTGACAACCTTCCATTCTGATGAAATCTCTCTCTCTCTTTCTCTTTCTCTCCCTTCCCTTCTCACACACACACACATAAACGCAAATAAACTACAAGACACTGGTACATAGTACTGTGCTGCTAGTTGCTGCTAGGATATGTTTACAGTAAACAAGAAAAATTTCTATGTGTTTCAGTGTATACATAATTTGTGTTTACATATGTATGTAAAATTAAAAAAAATCTCACAAACTAAAGTAATGTTTAAAAGATGGGAGCAAGGGCAGGTAACAGATTGAACAGGAAAGCAAGGAAATTTGCTTGAAGAATATTGAAGTTAGGAATGCTAAAGCTCAGAATCAATAGAGACAATCAAGAAAAGCTAAAAATAATTAAAGAACTATTTAGGGTTGTTTTTGTTTTGTTTTATATTAATATTGGGAAAAAGAAGATGATCAAAGCCAGAATAAAATTGCTTTTTGGATGGAGAGTGAAGTGAGTGGAACCAAAAGAAAAATTCACACAATAACAACATTATTTAAAAAAAAACAAATTTAAAAAGACTTGAGCATTCTGTTAAGATGATGAAAAAACAGAATTTTAGAGAATGAATGATGGAGCATCCTACCAATCTCTTGATAAAGAAGTGACTAGAGCAGGTGCTGTGGAGTTCTTAGGACTTGGTCAGACGTCAAAGATACCAAGTCATCGACTGCATCCTGGATCATCTTGCTAGTCATCTTGCCTTTTGTGTTGCCACTAGACTTTGATGACTCTGGAAGAGAGAGTGAGGCAGATGACTTTGTACAACTCTGCCTCACTAAAATCCAGTTCATGCATGTAATGCCATGCACAGAAGCTTTCCAGAAGAATGCTACTGTGAACAGCTTTTAAGGTTCTGATTACAATGTATAGTGAACACTCTATTCCATAACAAATCAAATCAAAACAGCCACAGAAAATCAAGGCACAGCATTCACAATACTACAAGTTATCACAGCACAACAGCATATCATTAAAATAGCCAGAGAGTTTTCATCAAAGTGGTCACAATATTTAGAACAAAGAATAATCATCTCTATTTTTTAAGCAATTGGGGTTAAGTAACTTGCTCAAGGTTACATGGCCAGTTATTTTGTGTGGGTGCCAAGTATCTGAGGCTGGAACCGATCCCAGGTCTCCCGACGCTGGGGCTGGCACTCTTATTCGCTACACCACCTGGCCGCCCCCAAAGAATAATCATCTCAAAGTAATGCATCAGTCAAGACATCACTCCATCTTGTCGTTGGTCTTCAAAACTAAGTACAAACAGCAATCAACTCAAGTATTGAATGGGGCATGTTTTTGGGTACAGCCAATGTGGGAGTTTGTTTTGTTTAACTATGAATATTTGTTACAATGAATTATCTTTGCTTTTCTTCCAATAGGAGTGGTGGTACTGACTTATGGGAGGGGAAGAGCAGAGTTGCAAAGAAAAAAATAAGAAAAGAAAAGAAAGACAAGAGGATAACTGAGGCATACTTTTAAAAAGTACACAGAAGAGAACAGAAAGGTCAGAAATAACCACAAACAGGACAGCTTTTAAAAAGTACAGTTTGAATTTATGATATAATTTTAAACAAAAGTAAACTGTATATAATAATGATTTGCAATTGCAGGTACAATCTTTTTATCCCCCTGTTCTCCTTACATGGAAATAAATGCCCATTTTAATTTGGTGTTAGAGTAAGAATAAAAATAAATATAAAAAGTACCTCATTATTCTCATGGAAAGAGTAGGGATATATAGATTAGACAATAATACAATTTAATGGATGAAGAACTGATTAACTGGTTAAAGCCAGTCTAGTCATGAGGTATTATAGTATAGAATTCAGTTCTGGCTGCCATCATTTAAGAAGCATGTTGATAAGCTTAAGATTGTCCAGAATATGCCATATGAGGACTTGTTGAAGAAAGTGGAGATGGATGTCTAACCTGGAAAAAAGAAGACTTGAGACCATAGCAGCTATCTTCAAGTATTTGAAGGACTGTCACACAGAAGAGGAATTAATCTTGTTCTCTTTATGTCCCGAGGACAAAATCAGGAGCAATGAGTGGAAGTTGAAAAGAAATAAATATCGTGTGCTTGTTGAGAAAATAAGGAAAACAAAAATAAGGAAAATAAGGAAAACACCACCTTTTAAAATATTAAAATTAGTCAAAACATGCTGACTTGAGAGGTAATAGATCAATAGGTGGGAGATCTGTCAAAAGCATCATGACTTTGCAAAATTTTGGCTACTTAGCAGCCAGCCAGTGAGCAGACTTATTAGGTCTCCAAGCCTGGTCTGATTGAATACTTGGCAAGGATGTTATAGTACGGATTACTTTTTTTGGATACAAGTTGGATAGGATAGCAGATAAAGTTCCTTCTAACTCTGAAATTCTTTGATTCTGTGAAATGGAGGCCTCCCAATTTTGGGTTTCATTTTGCATTCTAAACACACCCAGTGAAGACAGGAATGGTTTCCATGGTACATTTCATCCCCCTCTAGATGGAGGGGAGTTAATTCCTTGCAATAGCAAATGATTGCCCTTTTTTTTTTTTTAAATCTGAGAACTATAAAAAGTATCAATGGAAGAATGCAGGATAATGAAGGAGACTGATGACAAATGACAAGGAATACTGATGGACATCATCTACTGAGAGCAATGAGACATTAATGATGGGAAAAATCAATATACCAAGCAGGAGGGTGCCAATATGGATGAACAATCCTGGGGTGTCTTTTTTTTTTTTTTTTTGCTTTTTGGAAGGCAGTTGTGGTTACGTGACTTGCTCAAGGTCACACGGCTAGTTTTGTGTGTGTGTTAAGTGTCTGAGGCCAGATATGAACTCAGGTTCTCCTGACTCCAGGGCCAGTGCTCTATTCACTGGGCCACCTAGCCACCCCCATATCCTCATCTTCTTGAAAGGGTTGTTTGTAGATTAATAATGCTATTTTCTAGGTGTTCTGATATGGGTCTTGTCTCTCCTAATCTATAAATAAACACATGTATGCTTTTAGCTTTTTGAGCTTGTGTTCTTTTAAGGGGAATTGGTGACTGTGCCTCAGGGGCAGAGAAAGGTTCAATAATGGTATCTTCAGATTATCAGAGTAGGAAAAATGACCCAGAGAAGGGAGAGTGCCCCATAGTGTACTTAGTGCCTTTTTGTCAGGATAGAGCCTCTAACACAAAAATATGTCCTTATTTTTAAATGGGCCCCATGGTCCAACACCTTTGTGTTCTTTTTTCCTTGGAATATTACCTTTTTCACAGTTTAGCCTTTTTCCATCAAGTCTACAGATTATTGTAAAATTTTGAAAATAATTTGTGGTCTTGGTTTCTGATCCATCAAAACTGTGGGAGCCCTTTCCAGGTCCCTCATGTCGTTACTTTCTGATTCTCTGTGGTAATGGAACCAATTACAGTTGCTTTATTTACTCAGTCACTCCGCTAGTCTTCTAGTCTCCCTGTGATGTCACAGATTGACCTCATGAGGATTGTTGCTTCTGGATAGCTGAAGCCTACATCAATTGCTTCTTGGCTGTTGTTGTTCTTTCTTGGGTGTAATCCACAGGAAATCCAGCTTCATTAGTCCTGGTCTTTGCCTCCTATTTTCATGTTTATTGTTGCGTTTGCTCTTGGAACCATTAACTCTCCCAGTAGACCAAGGCTCTGTTTTCTAGGCCAACAAAAAATTCCACCCTTTTCAGTCACATGCATCATTTCCTCTACCTCTTTCCAAGCTTGCACAGTGTTGCCTTGCCATGGCCCATCCCTACTGGCATCAGGGTATTCAGGCCCTAAATGACATTGTGTTTACTCTGCCAAAGCAGAAGGCCAGAACACCGTACCATAGCACTGACTGACTGCACCAGTCCCAAAGACCTGTCAGGATTTCCCCTTTTTCCTACAATTTAATATTCAGATAGGAGGCTAAGGGATCCAAATCCTGTCTTTCAAATGGACATGTCTGAGGACTGACACCTTCATTGGCATACCACATATTCCTAGCAAAGAAACAGGGGGTTGAGGAACTGTGACATCTGTCCTGTTTGTGAGTGAATTGGGAAATTATTTCTAACACTAAACTCCTGGAAGATTATACTCTCAGGAAACAGCACCCCCTGCCTTTTAATACACATACATATGTACATGCATGTGTATATATGTATGTACATGCATATATACATATATTTATACTTTCTATGTCCTAATTGAAAGTATATTATCGAGAAACAGACAACTCAATAAAGTTTTTATTTCATCAGACCAAACTGCTCTCTGACAGTCTGCTGGCCAACAGAAATACAAGCTCAAACCATGAAAATGAAATGCAGTTTATTTATTATGCTGCCTAAGATGTTTTCCATAAAGCAGACAGATAGTGCTTTGCCAAATTGGTGTCATGACTTTCCAAAGGTTTTGGCTCGTTAGCAGACTGCCAATAAAAATACATGTTGTTGTGCAGTCCTCTTGTGGGCGATCCACACCTCTCCTGGAGCCTCTTCTTATTATCCTGTGGCTTCTCGTGGAAAGCGCTTTAGACCTGCATGAATGCTCTGGATGTTCATAGTGCATCGGATGGATCTCCTCTCCCATTCTTTATGAATTTCTTTACAGAGGAAAGCAACAAACAAACAGGGGTGAAGGGGCAAGAACAGAAGAAAACCCTAACAAATAAAGCCCTGTTTGGGTTACTTAAGGAATGAGACCTAGACAGCTTTCAGCAAGGGGAAGACGATTCCAAGAAGTGAAAAGATTTAGATTTATCAGACCTTCGGGAAGACGCTGGAGGCCCTAGGCTGTCCTGTTTTGATATTGGCATTCCCATGAGTCTGTGCATGGCCTATAGCTGACTTTCATTTCTGTCCAGAGAAAGTCTTTCATTGCCTTATTCTACTACACTGTCTTCTTCCTCCCCGTTAAGATTTATAGTCCGTTTCCATGGGGTTTTTCCTCCCTTCTCTTTTTCAGGTCCTGATCATTTAGACTTGCTGAGTTTTGGGGAGCTTTGAAACAATAAGTTACTGGAACCAACTTTCTGAGTGACTTTGGCAGAATCCATAGGAAAGTGATTCTCTCCCCTGTTGGGGCCCTTAAAGGATGTTTGTATTTACATATCTACAAGCTGTTGTGTATGGGGCTGGGAGTTGGGAGTGGGAGGCAGGGAGCAGACATTGACTGAAAGTCACATGATTGGATCCAAATGGGTGCAGAAAGCAAAGGTGAAACCTTGGTATGGGAATGCAAGCGGACATTCCCCAGCCCAGCTTCTTGTTGGATGCATTTGAAACAGAATTTTCCACCACCATCCAGGGAATGTATCTGAAATCTATTAGCATTTCTGGCACCACCTTTAACAAATTAGGCAACTGCATTCAGTTAGAAGGCACTTTAGATCCTGCAACAGGATACTCGTGAAGCACTTCAGAGAACACTGCTGCTTTTTAGAGGCTTTATCGTGGTGGCCTGGGATGCCGAAATTACCATTGGTATTTGGTGCCCAGAGAAGTACAGTATTGTCACTCCTATCTTCTTACAGAAAAGCATTAGGCCCCATTTCAATAGGCATCCCCCTAGACACTGATGCTGGAGCACATCATGGTCTGAGTCCCAGAATGGGGCTTTTGAAGTGCTGGAGACCTGAATAGGGCCTGCTCAAACCTGGGGGTGGGGGAAAGGGGGAGCTATACATAATTCAGATAACCCACAACATCAAAAGTTTGGGAAAACCAAAACTTAAAAAGCCCAAACAAGATCCAGGTTTACAATTTAAAAACAACACACACACACACACACACACACACACACACACACACACACACACACACACACACACACATGCACACATGGTGGGAAGGGAAATAGTGGGGTGACTACAGACTCTGTGAAAATTGCTGGTCTGACATACTTTTGCCCTGAAGGCCTTGTTTGTTCATAAAACAGGTCCGGCCCAGGTGGCAGCAGCCTTTAGGAGATGTGCATTGGACAGAGTTTCAATGACAAAGATGCTACAGCAAGGCTGAGGGAGTGTGGGAAGAGCCACTCTGGCTTAGGTGGTAATGGATTTGGACAGCGTCAATCCTCATGATGCTTGGGAGAGATTTCTTTTTCCCCTTGGTAGTTGCTGTACTTTTAGATAAACACTGTAATCTTCTGTGGGAAGAGGACGATGACTTTTTTTATGGGGGAGGGGTGCACAGTAAATGTACTGTGACATTTGAATCTTGCAGGCTTGGGCTGTGTGCCCAGTGTGTGACATTTTCTTGTGGGATATTATAATTCATGTACCTTCTAATTCCCAGGAACTCCCAAGTGAAGAGCAGATAGGAGTAGTTGCTGAAGATGAAGTAGTTGGTCATTCAGCTAGCATTTATTAAGCATTTTCTATGTGTCAAGTGCTGGGGGTAATGAAAAAGGCAGATAGTGACCAGTTGTCAAGTGTTCCTTGAGGTAGTGAGATTAGACCAAATGCAAACGGCCTAAAATCAGGGTCAGTTTTAGGCAAAATGAATAAAAAGTTTAAATACATTTTCAGCAATTTCCTCTCAACCTTTTCTTTGTTTTTCTCCCCTTTTCAGTGTCACCTCTACTCTATTCAGTGTTTTTTTTTTTACCCATTTTCTTAATGACTTTTTAAAATATTTCAGTCATTTCCTAGTATACATCCCAACCCCCCAGGGACTCTCCCTCAAAACAAAGAAAAACACTTAAGTAAAACTTACTTCTAAAATAACTTGTCCTGTCAGTGAATGCAGTATTCTGTACTCTTACCTTCCATACCTCTCTACTAAGAGGAAGGAAATTTGCTTCATCATCTGTTCTCCAAAACCATGATTGTTCACAGCAATTAATCTGAACTCAGTTGCCTCTGATTGAATGAATGTAACACTAAATGAACAAGCATTTGTTAAGGATCAAATAGGTGCCAGGTACTATGCTAGGCCTTGGGAATACAAAGATAAAAATGATTTAAAAAAATATGCTTCTTGCCCTCAAGGAGCTTGCATTCTAAGGAGGGAAAAATGTATATGCACAGAAAAGTTTACTAAGTAAATCATTCATTCAATAAACATTTAGTAAACACCTTGTATGTGCCAGGCACTGTGCTAAGAGTTGGGGATGCAAAAAGAGACAAAAGGTAGTCCCTGCCCTCAAGGAGCTTACAACTGAGGGGGAGGAAATATGCAAACAACTGTATACAAAGCAAGATATATATGGGATAAATAGGCAATAAATAAAAGAGAGAAAGCACTGGAAGTGAGAGATTGGGAAAGTCTTATTTTAGAAGATTGGATTTTACATGGAACTTAAAGGAAGCCAAGGAGGTCAGCAGTTGGAGCGGAAGAGGAAGAGCATTCCAGGCATGAAGAAAGACAAAGAAAATGCCAGTAGGGGAGAGATAGAATGTCTTGCTTGAGAACAGTCTGGAGGCCAGTGTCACTGGATAGGAGAGCACCTGTCTGGAGTAAGATGTAAGAAAGCTGGAAAGGTAGGAGGGGGCTAGGATATGAAAGGGTTTGAATGTCAGAGTATTTTTTATTTGCTCCTGGAGGCAATAAGAAACCTTTGGAGTTTATTGAGTAGGGAGTGATAGGATCAGACCTCTCAGGTTTCCGATCTAGGAGTCATATTAGACTCATCACTATCTCTTACCTCTCTCAAGTCTCTCCCCATATGCTCCAGTCTCTATTTAGTGGCTGAATAGAGGATGGATCAAGTTGGGAGAGACTTGAGGAAGGCAGATCCACCTGCACCAGAGTGGTAGAAGTGTCAGAGGAGAGAAGGGGGGTATATTTGAGAGATGATACAAAGATAAAATCAACAGGCCTTGAAATCAGCTTGGATATAGGGGCTATGAGACAGTGGAAAATCTAGGATCACTTCAAGACTGTAAGCCTGAGAGATTGGGAGGATGGTGTTTGCAGCTTTTTATAGTAAGGGCTGGAGGCAGGGTAAAGGGAAGATAAGGGGAAAGATAATGAGTTCTGTTTTGGACATATTGAGTTTCAGATATCTACTAGACATCTAGTTTTGAGATGTCTGAAAGGTAGTTGCACATGCAAGATTGCAGGTCAGCACAGAGATGATTTCTTTCCTTGATTTTTGTTTGTTTTTGTTTTGTTTTATGGTGACAGATAGCCAGAAGGATCAAGAAAGTCTTCATATAGAAAGTGTTTCCTGAGATATATTTTGAAGGGAAACAAAGGATATTAAAAAGAGGTAAGGTGGGCGTACATCCCAGGCAAAAGGAACAGAGGGTACAAAAGGCACATTGATGGAAAATGGAGAGTTGTTTGTGGAGAATAGGCAGGAGACAGTCCAGTTTGACTGGACCATGGTATGTTCAGAGAGAAGTAATATAGGATAAGGTTCAAAAAGTAGTTAGTTAGAGGACAGATTGTAAAAAGATTTTAAAGCTAACCTGAGGTGTTTCTTTTTCATCTTAGAGGCAACAGGGAGCCATAGGAGTTGACTAAGTAGGAAAGTAATATTGTCAGACCTGTTTCAGGAAAATCACTTTGGCAGCTGTGTGGAGGATAGATTGAAGAGGAAACAGTAATCCAGTCTGGAGATGATGGGGGCCTAAATTAACTAAGGTGGTATCCATGTGAGTAGAGAGAGAGATGGTGAGGAATTTGCCAACTGATTGGATATGGTGGGTGCATAAAAATGAAGAGTCAAGGATAACACGGAAGGCACATAATTATAGCTCTCAAGCATGGCCATTCTCTTGGATCTGCATTCTTTACTATGGATCACTTCAAACACATCCTCCCATGTTTCTATGAATTCCTCATCATCACTGTTTATTTCATGCCAAGTGTTCTCATGCTGCTTTGTATGTCCTTTCAGAAGAAAAGCAGTGACTTGTGAATTATTTTGGCCATTTCACATTCTGGCATATCTGATTTTTTTTTTTTCCAAAAACTATAGGGAGAAAAAGCCAAAAGACTATCTCTATAGTAATAGAAATTCAGGCTGGATTGCACTTATGGGTATCCATTCTGGAGGTCAAGAAGACCTTCCTGGTATAACTCATGTCACACTACACAAGTGATTACATACTCTGCCTTTTCTAGGCAAATTAAATGTTTGCATAAAAATCGTTAGCTTTAAGGTCAGTTAATTATAGTCCCCAAAAAACTTGCTTCTAAATGGTCCATTAATATCAAGGGCAACATTTTGTATTTATTGGGTATTTAATTGGTATTTGTTGGCTGATTTTTAAAACCAAATTTCAGATTTGTGCTAATTCTGAGTTTTTCTAGCATTTTTCCTAGACCAATTTAAAATCGACTTATCAGATCAAAATTAACAGGATTTTAGCATTCTGACACACTAAAGAATATTTTGAATCAATGATTCATGATTTTTCAATGAATATCTCATACAAGCTCATTAGACAGTGAATTAAATAAGTAGCTTTATGAGCACCACTCAGAGGTAACTACTGGTGATTATAATATTATTAGCTAACATCAATTTTTTAATAAAAATATTAAGTTCCTACAGCCTATTAAGATGGATTCTATAGTAACCTTTGACATGTGGTAGGGGGAGAAAATTTGGATAAATCCAGGTGGGGGAATATTATATATATATATATATGTATGTATAAATAAATACATATATATGAATGTGTACATTTATATACATGTGTATATGTATATATTTGAAAGGGAAGAAAATGGCAGTGGGGGGGAAGTGCTATTATTTTCTTCATCAGAAAACTAAGCTTCCTCTGTTTATCAGGAACAAGTTTCAAATAACATATTTATTAATTAGATCCTTTTTTTTAAATTTTGTGAAGGATAATCATAGTCTTAGGTGACAGGTGACTTCAATTAAAGTACAATTATAGAAATTAAGACAACTTCCTTGTAACCGAAATTCAGGTGTGGAATTTAAATTCATTCATAGAAATTTAAATATATTTTTCTTTTCTTACCCATATACTCAAGGTAAAACAGTTTAATTCAAAACAATGAATGAACAGGCTTGACAATTGAAGTATAAATTCAATCCCAATTGATTTGTAGGAATTCAAATATAATATTGTTAGGAGCCAGCTAAAGTCAAGAGAGATTAATTTAAAAGACAAATAATTAAAATTGACAATTTAAATATAAATGGGATCCTAATTAATCAGAGTATTAGGTTTTTTTCCAGCTGCAGATATTTTAAAGAGCCCACATGTGAGCCAACATAATAAAAATAACAATTCTACTTAAATTAATTTACTTATTCAGTGCCATACCAATCAAACTACCAAAGAATTATTATTATTTTTTAAGCAATTGGGGTTAAGTAACTTGCTCAAGGTTACATGCCCAGTTATTTTGTGTAGATGCCACGTATCTGAGGCCAGAACTGATCCCGGATCTCTCGATGCCGGGGCTGGTACTCTTACTCACTGCGCCACCTGGCTGCTCCCTCAAAGAATTATTTTATGGAGCCAGGAAAAATATTAACAAATTTCATGTGGAAGGACAAAAGTTCAAGAATGTTCAGGTAATCAGTGAAAAAAAAAACATTAAGGAAGGCAACTTAACAGTACCAGATTTCAAACTATATTACCAAGTCATAATCATGAAAACAGTCAGGTGCTAGCTAAGAAATGGAGTGGTGGATCAGTGGAATAAATTAGGTACACAATAAAAAATGACCACAGTAATCTAGTATTTGATAAACTCAAAGATACAAGAACTAACCATTTTACATAAATTGTTAACAACAACAACTGGAAAATAGTTTGGTAGAAAGTAGGCAGAGGCCAATGCCTCACACAGTATACCAAAATAAGTTCAAACTGGTCAGTGGTTTAGACAAAAAGGGAAAGTAATTTGGGGAGCATGGAAAAAATTGCCTGTCAGATCTTTGGATAAAGGAAGATTATATGAGTAAACAAGAGATAGGAAAAATCACAGAAAGTAAAATGGATAATTTTGTTTACATGAAATTTAAAAGGTTTTGCACCAAGAAAATCAATGAAGCCAAAATTAAAAGGAAAACAGGAATCTGGGAATATTTTTTTATAGCATAAAGTCCACATTTCTCAAATATATAGGGAACTGAGTCAAATTTACAAAAATAAAAATTATTCCCCAGTTGAAAAATGGTCAAAGGATATGAACAGGTAGTTTCCAGAAGAAGAAATCAAAGCTATCAATAATCACAGAAAAAAAAATGTTTCTAGATTCCTATGGATTAGAGAAAGGTAAATTAAAACAACTCTGAGGTAACACTTCAAACCCCTCTGATTGGATAACCAAAAAGAAAATATCAAAGGAGATGTGGGAATATAGGGACACTGCTGGTGTTGGGAACTGGTCCAATCATTCTGAAGAATAATTTAGAATTTTGACCAAAGGATATAAAATTGTGCATATCCTTTGACCACACGATAGCACTATTAAGTCTCCCAAAGATATAGAAAAAAAGAAAAAAGAAAAAGGACTTATATTTACAAAATATTTGTAGGAACTTTTTTTTGTGGTAGCAAAGAATTGGAATTTGTGGGGCGGCTAGGGGGAGCAGTGAATAGAGCATCAGCCCTGGAGTCAGGAGGATCTAAGTTCAAATTCAGCCTCAAACACTTAACACACAAAAAAAACCTATCCATGTGACCTTGGTCAAGTCACTTAAACCCCAACTGCCCTCCAAAGAGCAAAAAAAAAAAAAAATTTTTAAAGAATTGGAATTTGAGCAGATGCTCCTCAGTTGGGGAATGACTGAATAAGTTGTGGCATATGATTGTGATGGAATACTATTTTAGCTATAAGAAAACAAGATTGTTTCAGTAAAACCCAGGAAGACTTTTTTTCAACTGATGCAAAGTGAAATGAGCAGAACCAGGAAAACATTGTACACAGTAATAGGAATATTGTAACAATGATTTACCTTGAAAGACTTAACTGCCCAAATTAAGACAATGATCTAAGACAATTGCAAAGGACCTATGATAAAGGAAATCCACCTCCAGAGAGAGAACTGATTGCTGACTGAAGCATATATTTTTCACCTTGTATTTCTTGCTTTTTATTTTTTTTTTTGCATAACATGGCAAATATGGAAATATGTGTTAAAAATGTGTGTGGAAATATGGCATATTGTTTGATTTATCAATGACAGGGGGAGGGGTGGGAGGGAGAGAGAGAATTTGGAACTCAAAGATTTAAAAAAAGAGAATGTTAAAAAAATAAATAAATTTTAAAAAATAAAGTGGCCCCATTAAACCCTCCAAACTCTGAAGTCCCAAAATCTCTGTTCTCTGCCTTCTCACTACTACAATATGTGGTATTAGAGAACAGGGGCTGTTTTTCTTTTCTCTCTATATCCCCTCACTTTGAGCACAGTGCTTTACACTTAGTAAGCATTTAATGTTTTTACATCCATCCATTCATTCACTCATTCTCTCACTAATTTATCCATACTACCTTATGACTTTGATTAAGTTTACTTTTACTCCTTCTTTCATCTGTAAAATGAGGGAGATCAGACTAGATGATCTTTATAGTTTTCCCACCTTTGACCTTTGATCTATCTGTCGTCTACCATCCATATGGCATAATCTTCTCAATAGGCATTCTTTATATGTATTTGCTTCATCTACCTCATTCTTGCTTAGAATGCCATCTGCCCTCTTCTCTAACTATTTAAATCTTTCCTAAATTTTCCCCTACTCAACCTAGCTCAAAACCATTTTCCTTTGTACAGCCTTCTCTTCACATTCCAGCTTAGAGATACTTTTCCTTTCTCTGGACAGCATTTACAGCCTGAAGCACAATTTAAATGCTAATCACATACCTAGTAGGTACTTAAAGAATGCTGGTTAGATTAAATTGAATTATATTGTTAGTTATCTATTAAGTCATTTCTTTTATATAGCTTGTCTTCCCATATCTAATGCAAGCCCTGAAGAGCAGGGACCATGTCTTTTATTTTGTTGGATATTTAAAAGGGCCTAGCACACAACCTTATACATACTGGGTTTGCAATAAATACTGAGCGTTCTTGAGGGAAGAGAATCTTTTGCTTTTGTCTTTTGCCCACACTTCTTAGAAGAGTGACATGGACACTTAATATATGCTTGTTTGATTTGGTGATTTTTTTTTTCAATTTATATTTTCTTGGAGCACCAAAGTCTTGGGAGAATAAGTTTCAGCTAAGGTAAAGTAAAACACTGAAATATTTAATGGATACAAATAGGTTGCAGCATATATCCAGTGATTTCCAACTTGCATGAAGTTGGGTAAAGTATAAAATGCAAGAAATTTATCATTGGAAAAGGAGGTGGGTAAGCTATTGAGTAAAAAATGAAGGCACAAAAGATGACCAGTATCCACAGAATGTGAGTAAGGCCTCTGGTGTATTATTGGAGAGATTCTCTGTGGAAGAGTGAAAATAAACAGAATGGAAAGACATAATTGGATGGGTTGTGATCTTCATCAATGGAAACAACACTTAAACCAATGAATTTATGGATACTTTAAATATTATATTTTCTTGCAGAACATTTGGATCCTATGGGATCTTGTTTAGAGGTCTGAAATATGATGTGTTGGTAAGATAGTGTCTTAAATAGTGTCTTTGCATCCCCCAGCTTTTAACATAATGCTTTATACACAGTAAACACTTAAGGCTTTTTCATCCATCCATTCATTCACTTATTCTCTCACTAATAATAAGTTAATAGCTTTTTCAAAGCAAGTAAGTTACATGGGGAGGAAGGGAGCAAACATTCTAGGCAAGGATGACTTACATGAAACAAATGTGGATGAGGAATATCTTTATGACCTAATGACACTATATACCTTTAATACCTAATGATATTCATTTAGACAGGCAACCTATAGTGTGTGTGTTTCTATGTGTGTGTGTCCTTTCATAAATTCTCTTTGTAAAAGTTAGTTGATGTCAACTCTCTACTGTTGGGAAACGCACTGGATAGGGGCTCATGAGCAAAGGCAATAGAAACTTCAAGTCTTCAGGGTTGCTCCTATCAATCAATTAATAACATTTATTAAGCACCTGCTGTGCGCTAGGCACCATGCTAAGCATTAGGGGTATAAAAAGAGGCAGAAAGCAGCCTCTGCCTGCAAAGAGTTTACAGTCCATTGGGGGAGACAACATGTAAAGAAATATTTACAAAGCAAACTAGGAAATAATGAATAGTGGGAAGGCAGATAAGAATTAAGAAGGGTTGGGGAAAGCTTCCTATAAAAGGTAAGATTTTAGTTGGCACTTAAAGGAAGCCACAAAGGTCAGCAATCAGAATGGAAGAGGTAGAGCATTCCAGACATGGGGCACATGAATGAGAGAATGTCTGGAGCCAAGAGATGGAGTATCTTGTTCATGGAACAGCAAGAAGCTAGTGTTACTGGATGGAAGAGTACATGTCAAGGAGTAAGGTGTGAGAAGACTGGAAAGGTAGGAGGGGGCTGGGTTATGAAGGTCTTTGAATGCCAAATAGAAAATTTTGTATATACCCCTGGATGCAATAAAAAGGAATTTATTGAGTAGAGGTGGTGGTGACATCATCAGGCCTGCATTTTAGGAAAATCACTTTAGTGACTGAATTGGAGTGGGGAGAGACTTGAGACAGGCTAAATTGCCAGCAGGCTATTAGAGTAATCAAGGAATGAGGTGCTAAGGGCCTGCACTAGAGTGGTGGCAGTATTAAAAGAGAAGGGGACATATTAGGAACATGTAAAGGTGAGACCTACAGGCCTTAGCAACATCTTAGATATGGTAAAGAGGGTGCGAGATAGTGAGGAATCCAGGATGACTCCTAGGTTGTGAGCATGAGTGACTGGGAGGATGGTGTTGCCTTCTATAGTAATAAGGAAGAGAGGGGAGAAAGATTGTGAGTATTGTTTTGGACATACTGACTTTCAGATAATTACTGGACATCTGGGTCCAGATGTCTGACAGGCAATTGGAGATGTGAGATTGGAGGTCAGAAGAGACATTGGGACAGGAAAGGTAGATTTGAGAATCATCAGCATAAAGATGGTAATTAAATGCATAGGATCTTTTGAGATAACCAAATGAAGTAGTATAAAGGGAGATGGGAAAAGGACTCAGGAGAGAATCCCAAGGGATAGCTATGGTTAGGGGATGTGATCTAGAGAAGAATCCAGCAAAATGAACAGAGAAGAAACGGTCATAGGGAGAGCAGAAAAAACACGAGAGAGTGGTTTGCCCCCAACGTTTTCAGCTTTTCTACTTCGGCAAGCAATGTTCTTTGTTGGACAAAATCAGGTCCAACCCAGTAGTTTCCCTTGTCACTTCCTCTAACTTTTAAAGGATACAATTATTACTTCAATATTCCAATGGATCTGTTCTCTGATTGTTGTAGGTACTCCTTCAACAATGCAGATCAGTCTTTCCATGTCTTTTCATCCTGTGCAGTTTTCATCCATGTCAATTCATAAATCACTCAGAAATTTTCTCAATGTGATGGAGGACTTCTTTAAACTCTTAGACCATTTATATATGCAATACTTAATTCTTATTAAATATAATTCAAATAGTTGTCATTTTCTATGGTCAAAGGGCATGATATGGAAGAGGATCCAGGAAAGGAAAAAAAGAGAGGGAGCAGTCTTCTGGAAAACCAGAAGAGAATGATATCCTAAAAACTTTGAGAGAAGAGTGTATCAAGGAGGAGAGAGTGATCAACTGTGTCAAATGCTGAAGAGAAATCAAAGAGAATAAAGACTGGGAAAAGGTCATTGGGTTTGGTGGCTAAGAGATCAATTGTAACTCTGGAGAGAGCAGTTTTGATGAAATGATGAGATTGGAAGCCAAAATGTGAGGGATTAAAGAGAGAGAAGAGAGAAAGTGAAGGCACATATTTTATACAGTCTTTTCAAGGAGTTTAGCTACAAAGTGCAGAAGAGATATAGGATGATAGTAGGGATGGAAGGGTCAAGAGAGGGTTGGGGGAGACATGGACATATTTGTAGGCAACAGCTAATGAGCTAGCAAAGAAGGAGAGACTGAAAATAAGTGAAAGAGTGGGAATGACAGAGAGGGCAATCTTTTGGAAGAGGGAGGATGGAATGGGATCACTTATGGAGGTAGAGGGCCTTAGTAGGAGAAAGGCCACTTCATCAGGTGAAATGGGTGAAGGAAAAGAAAGTGGCTGCAGGCACTTGAGCACTAGGAGTTGAGGAAGAGGAGAGAAAAGGGGATTCATGGTGAATGGTATCAATTTTTTTCTATAAAATACAAGGCAAGGTTCTCAGATAAGAGGGTGAGGAGAAGGGAATCATGAGAAGTTTGAGGAGGGATGAAAATATTTGGAAGAGCCACTGTGGAGAGTGGGATAGTGAGTTGATAAGGGAGGTATAATAGAATTTCGTAGCAGCAGTGGGGTTATGTGACATAAATTTGTGGTGAATCCAGGCAGAACGAGTGCATGTTTTTTGCTTTTTTTTTCTACCTGCATCAAGTAGCCTATGAATAGAAGTGAAAGCAATGACTTATGGGAGTAACTCAAGTTTGACTGAGCATAATTGGTGATAGGAAAAGGGAGATAGGGATTTGAGAAAGGAGGTCTGTGTAGAGTTATATTGATTCACCAAGGAGTCAAAATAGGAAGAAGATAGGAGAATGGCTAGTGCAGGGGACATGTCCTGGGAGAGAATTGAGGAGTCAAGGAACTGGGAGTCATGATGCAGCTGAAGAGAAGAATTATGTAAGGGAAGGCAGAGGGAGAGATGAAAAACCAATCAACTGCCTTGTGTGAACCCAAATGTGAGTAATGTGGCCAAGTGGCCACTGTGAGTAGAAGTTGGGAGAGTGGTATGACTAGAGAGGATGCTATAAATTAGATCGATAAGTAGATGGATAGATAGATAGAAAGACAGACATATATACACATGTAACTTCCAGCACATAATTTTGCTCAAAGATAGGACCTGATTACTCAGGCTGTCTCCTTATCTGCTATTATTCAATCTTGTAACTGATTTCAATAAGCATTTCTTTAAGTACATACTCAGGAGTGGAGAACCTGTGGCCTCCAGGCCACATGTGGCCCTCTAGGTCCTCAAGTGCAGCCCTTTGATTGAAGATTGAATCCAAACTTCACAGAACAAAGCTTTGAGGCTGAAGATTCCTTACTCCTGTACTATATACAAGGTATTGTTCTAGGGATGTAATGACAAAAAAGAAATAGTTTCTGCTCTTAAGGACTCTCACTGGAGAGAAATAACACACATACAGATACCTAAATATGATGTACATATAAAATACACATTTTTGGGGAGACTTGGGGAACACTAAACACCAGGTGGGAGGCAACTGGGAAAGAACTGTAGGAGGTGGGACTCGAGATGAATTTTTAAGGATTCCAAGTGATGAAGGTGAAGAGAAAGAGCATTCTAGGCATGGGAGATGGACAGTACAAAGGCAAAGGCACAGAGGTGGGAGATAGTGTCCTGTATGGAGAACATCAAATAGGACAGTTTGATCAAAACATTGAGCATACAGAAGCAGTCAAGAGAAAATTATTCTGCAAAATTCCATTGGAGCTAGATGGTGAAAGACTCTAAATGCCAAAGGAAAACATTTATATTTTATCCTAGAGGCACAAGGAGCCCTTGAAGACTCCTGCAGTTGGGAAGGATCCTTATTATAACCTCAAATACATTCTCATCTTTTTGATCTTTCTGTTGCATTTGATGATGCTGACCACTCTCTCCCAGAATAAAAAAAAAAAACCCTGAGCAGGTCATTTAACCCTGTTTGACTCAATTTCCTTATCTATCTATAAAATGAGATGCATCTTTGCCAAGAAAAGCCCAAATGAACTCAGGGAGAATCAGACACAACTGAAAAATGACTTAACAACATTGTCTCTAGGGCACAAACTCTTAATCTGGATAAATCCATGAACATATTTATACACACACACATATGCACACGTCTATCTATCAAAGTAAAATACATATATGTATATACATATCTGCATACATATGTATATATATGTTTTAATATATATTATATATTTGTTTAATATATATTTAGCATGTATATATGCTGTAACATAATCAGCTTCTTTTTTGATCCTATATATTTTATGTATTTAAAAACATCATTCTGAGAAGGACATCAGAAGGGTTCTTGACACCGAAAAGGTTAAGAATTCTAGCTCTAGGATAAAATATAAACTCTTCTGACATGAAAGTCAGTCAATAAACATTCATTAAGTGCCTATTATGGGGAAGGCACCATGCGAAGAACTTGGGATACAAATAAGAAAAAGAAAGAACATCTTTGTCCTCAAAGAGCTTATACTTCAATGGGAGCAGACAATAAAGGAAGCTTACTGGCATTAGCATGGGTGCCCCTGGAGAACAAAGCAAACAGAGCAGCTGATGGAAAGTGAAGTGAGCTGGAAAGTCTTAAGGAGGAGATTATTGCCCTACCCCACAGCCTTCCAGTCAGGGGGAGAGGTAATGAGGGGGATGAGCAGGTCTAGAATATCAATGATGGATCCATCTCCAGGCTGATGTGATTTACTTATTATCCTGGGGAAGGCATGATGTTCTTGGGATAGAAACCAAACAGGCTGAATGAATGACTGATGCTTAAAGGCCTTTAATAACTTGGCCCCAAGCTCTCTTTCTATCTTGTTATAAATTACTCCCATTCTTGCATTCCATAGTAATTGGGTTTTTTGTTGGTTTTTTTGCATCTGTAATGTCTGATATATAGTACATACTTGATGGATGCTTATAGGTTTATTGGTGGTCAACACAATCAGTGAACATTTATTGAGTACTTGCTATTTGTAGAGAGAGGGCACAATTCTGGATACAAAGTAGTCACAAACATAACACCAGCTCCCAAAGACCTTATAAGCTAGCTAGGAAAAAAGGCACTTTCTCTCTCTCTCTCTCTCTCTCTCTCTCTCTCTCTCTCTCTCTCTCTCTCCATATATATATATATATACATATATATATATATATAACTGTAATGACTATATGTGTGTATATATATATATAACTGTAATGACTATATACCATATTCTAGACTGGGTAGCTAGCTGGAGCTGGAGTAGATAGCATGTTGAACTTTGAGTCAGGAGTTCAAATCCTGACTCAGACACTTACTAACTGTCTGACCCTGGACAAGTCACTTAACCTCTGGTCTTCAATTTCCTTATCTGTAAAATGAAGAAAATAATAGCACCTACTTCCCAGCATCCTTGTGAGGTTCCAGTGAGATAACATATGAAGACTATTATAAACCTTAAAATGATATACAAATGCTAGCATTATTAATGTGCAGTAGCTATGAAAGTTCTAAGGATGGTGAGGTCACTGCAGTCTGAGACCACTGGGAAAGAGTGATGGTGGAGAAGGTGGGACCAGAGCCAGTACTTGAAAACCTGTTGAAAGGAGTTCATTTCAAAGGGTACCATAACTAGAAACTATTAGGAGCTTCAAGACAAGCAGATGAAAAGCATACTTTTATGTGAGTACAAAGATCTTAACAGGAAGAAATGGGGTCTCCCTCTGTTAGTATAGTTAGCCAGAAGCACAGCGGGAATTTTGTTTTCCTATCCTGCCAACTTAAGGGATTGTTCATGACCAACTTTGGGGCAAAGGAGGGGTTAAAGTGACATTCAAGCTATTGACTGCCCATCCCTAATAATGCATGTTAGCAGAAGGCATACAAAGCCACAATTCAGCAGCAAGGTCTTGGTGATGTCATGAGCACTTATGACAGCAGGACAACTCCAAGATTGAATTACCTTCTTTGTACCCAGTAAAGGAGCAAGTCTTGCTATGTATAACACTTTTGTGTAAGTTAAACAATGTTTTGCGGTTTTCACATGAAGCATAGGAAGATGGGAACTTGATCTGTGAACTTCGAAGATCATGAATCTGATTACCGGTGGTGACAATTCCACCCTCCAAATAGCTCTGGTCTCAAAGATATAATTCCCACATCAGATAAATTAATGCATACAACCAAATTACTGCACTCAATGTAAAACCATTACACTGAATCGGGAATGGTCTTTTGATACCTGGGGGGGGGGTCCTTCAAGGGGGTTTAGCTTTTAATTACATCACTAATGACAGTGCATTCTAAGACCATAAAGTGTATCATCTAATGGTAACTATTCACTTATTCTAATTCAGCAAACATTTTATTATGGGAAATATGGGTTCCAGGCAAGGGTACTGAGTTGAAGTTATTTCTTTTTAGGAATTTTTCCAATTGAACGTTCCAGTAGAAGGAATGAGACATGTAGGGTTTCTCAAGGCTTTGAATTTCCAAGTAAAAGATGCCAGGTTTGCAAAAGAGGCGGGCTTATGGATTGTGGAGAATTGGCGACATTTCCCAAACATATGGGGGAAAGATGCTTACAGGAACAGATGGTTGGAAAAAGTTTTTTTAAATATGTTTTTTCTTCTTTATAGTTACCTTCATGCAACGTTTTTGTTAATATGAGGATATTTGAAAACAGTAATTTCCCCAGTTTTATGATTTTTTTCATAAATATTCAATGTGTCTCTTCAGAAATCCTGATTCTGTATCACCTCAACAAATCCACGAATTATACTAGAAAATGCTTCAGTCTTAGAATACCCTCTTTAAAACTCAGCAAAGTTCATTGAATTTATGTTTTTGTCACTCATTCGGTGACAATGTGTCTTTTCACACATATGAGTTCTTTGATATTCTTCAAAATGCTTGCCTATATAATCAGTAGTGAAATACAATGTGATCTAAGGGAACGTATAGAAAAACTCTAAAGGAAAACTCAACTGAATAATAGGGAGAATGGGCTCAGAATTGTCTATGAACATATCACAATATGTGGGAAAATGAACATATCACAATATGTGGGAAAATGAACATTTTGTATTAATTTGAGCACTTAAACTAAAAATGTTAACTACGATTATATTCACCTAAACCCTAATATCCTGTATTTTGTTTTCTCTTTTGCTTTTTCCATAGTAGTTGATTCAACAGTTTAACAAGCTATATGTGTATACACACACAAGACTAGGGGCTGGCAATACAAAGATAAAAATCTAACTGTCCTGCCCTTCAAGCAGTTAGAGTGGAGGGAAGGGAGCTGGTTGAAAACATATGGAAACAGTTAATTAAGCACACAGTATCTATATACAAGATAAATTCAAAGTAATTTCAGGAGAGTACTCACATCTAGCAGGATAAGGAAAAATCTCCTAACAACAATAATGAAACTGTGCTTTATGGAGCTTCCACATGGCCAGTTATGTACAGTGAATTTAAAACCAGTTTGTAATTCTGTACAGTGGTCAATTTTCTCTAAGAAATTCCAAGTATATTTTTTAAAAGCTTCATAATTCCTGTAACATTTCTTGGAGGTTAGAAGGATATTGTCGTTTATCTCTGTCACACATCTGGGGAAATCAAAGCACAGAAACTTCCTACCTCCAATTCCTTTCCAAGCCCTATCCCACACAGGTGCCAAGCTGCTATCTCTAAAATGCAGACCTATTTCTCCCTCAAAAATCATCAAAGACTTGCTATTACTTCTGTGATAAAATGAATGCTCCTTATCCTGGCATTTTAAGCCATATGACAGTCTTGTTGCCATCTAACTTTCTAGTCTTCCCAATACTTCACTTCATACACTCTTAATTTCAGTCAAACAGTTCAATTTATCTCCTAGACATAACTTTAACTCCTGCAGAAGATGTTTTCTAATCTCACTCATTACTAGCTAGCACTCTTTACTTCTTGAAATTATATTTGATATTTCATATATACTTCATGTTTACTTATCCATGTTATGTTGAACTCCCTCAGTAGAATATAATAAGAATGATAGAATAGAAGAATATAATATAATAATACATAATGAGTATTTAATGAATGTTCAGTAGAATTTGAATTTAAAATCAGACAGTGAGCAGCTAGATTTTTGAAGTCAGCAAGTCTTTTCATTTCTAGACCCCTCTCTGGTAATCATCTATTATTCTAGATTACCTGTGGCTTCCTAATATTTCATCATGGTCATTTTTCTAATCATTTCTCCACAAAGGTATGATTGTGGTGTTTGGTTTTGTTGAACTGGTCTACCTGAGCTTCTCTGAACAATGTTGTTGCCAATGCAAACAGAAGTAACCTGGAATTTTTCACCAAGCCCTCGGGGCCTTATGTAGTACAAATGGAATGCATGGGTTGTTTATAATGTTCTTTAGAACTCAGTGCCCAGAGGCCACTGATTCAAATCCAGTCTTCCTCTAATAGGTGGGTAGCTGGGGAGAGTTGTCATAGCTTGACTGGTATACAGTAGATTATGTGAAATGAGTTGGTGGTTTGAGTCAAGGACCTAGCTGACCAGCCTCCAGCAGACAAAAACAATCCATATAATTTGTCCACTTGCTGGCAAGTTCAGCTGGGAGAGACGGATGCCTGAGTAGGCAGAGAGACTGAACCATCCTCTTCTGTTTCTATGCTTCCTCTGGGGCCAGTATGAGGAAGTTTGCCATCTTGCTGACTGTGATCTACTTCTCTGCTCTGAGGAAATGAGGATGTTGGCCTCCCAGATGTCAATTTTTATAACAGCTAAATTCAATCAAAGATACTTTGCTAAGCAATTACTTAGCTTATAAAGATTTTTACAAGTAGCACTTTAGGCACATCTTGGATTTTACAAAGCTGCATTGAGCTTGTGGTTTTTTTTGGCATATGAAGATGATGGGGTGGAGATGGCCAAGGGGAGGGGGAACTAATCAGCACTGTATCAGGCAAATGAGATCCCAGAACAGCAAAGTAATGGTCGTAATTTAGCAATCTGCACAAGAGGGCTCATTTATTATGCTAGCTTCTTACTTTTGTTTGTGGATCATGGAACATTGCAGCTGGGAGAGTGCTTAGGGGACTAGATTCTAGTTTAACTTCTTTATTTTTATGGAGGAGGAAGCTGAGGCCCAAGGAGGTTAAAAGACTCTCCTTATACTCATTCAATGTTTGTCTGAGCTGGATCAGAACCCACGTCTCTCCTGACTGAAATGCTATTTCTAATGTACAAATGGTACTTTGGGCTTTGGGGGATAGCCAACTGAAGAAACTGACACGGCGATTTTAGTGACTTTCCAAAGATCACAGCACTACAAAAACACAATCACAAGTACTCATAATTCACATGTGAATTTTTGATTGATGATAGAAATTAGGGAAACCTGATTGGCTCATTTTTTATCTTTCTTCCCTCATATATCAAGCTCAGAATTTAGTTTCCAAGAGACTTCTGGTTTAGGGGGGTAGGTAGAGAACCTTCTCTTAGCTTCTAGGTTAAAATTTTTATGCCTCAATGCCTTTAAAAGTAGTTCAAGGATTCTCACATACACACTTATTGAACATCTACTATATTCAAATTACTGTTCAAGGCATTGAATTAGATGCAAAGAAAAAAAAATGACAAACTGACTTTAACAGTCCAATATGCTGGTCCTCTATAGTTCTGTGATTTCATCAATTTGGGTACTCCTCCAGTAATGTAGATTACAAGCCACCTATAATTTTCCATCCTCTGCAGTTCTTGTTCACATCCTTTCATAGTTTGCCATAGGGGATCCACTCAATGTTCTTATGGCCTACACATTCTCTTGAGATTTCAAGGAAACCAATGAGGCATGAAAAAAATTGAAATAGATGAATAATGTCTATTTTCCAGTTTATATTATGCACCAAGCACAGAGCTTTATAATATGGATCAACCACAGATCTTGTCCATAAGAATTCATGACTCACATAACTGATGTAAATGGACAATGAATTGGACCTAGAATTGAATAGGAAGGTAAGGCTGTTCTGGATTAATACTCAAATGATCTGTGGTTCCATCAATTCGAATGAGTCAATATAATTTGTGTTGTCCATTTCCAATTGACAACAGACACCTTGCTATTTCCCTCCAACAATGTATGTTACAGCCCATTGATACCTGCTCAGATGCACTGACTCTTGTTAATGTCCTCCATAGGTTCACCACAGGGACTTTACTCAATGTATTAGAATCTTTCCTTGCTTTCTCCTTACTTCATGAAGGTATCAGTGAATCTTTCCTTCATCTCAAACAATTCCCTTAATGTCTTTGGCTGTGCTTGTTTGGCAGCATATGTACTAAAATTGGAACAAGACACAAAAATGAGCATAGTCCCGTGCAAGGATGACATGCAAATTCGTGAAGCTTTACATATTTTTTGACCCAGCAATACCACTTCTAGGGCTATCTCCCAAAAAGATCATAAAAACGGGGAAAGGATCCATATGTACAAAAATATGTATAGCAGCTCTTTTTGTGGTGGCCAAGAATTGGAAACTGAGGGGATGTGTTAATTGGGGTATGATTCAACAAGTTGTGGTTTATGGATGTAATGGAATTGTGTTGTGCTGTAAGAAATGATGAGTAGGAAGACTCAAGAAAAACCTGGGAAGACTTATATGAACTTATGCTGAGTAAAGTGAGAAGAACCAGGAGAACATTGTACACAGTAACAGCTACAGTGTGCGAGGACTGATTTTGATAGACTTAACCCTTCTCAGCAATGCAAGGACCTAAAACAACTCCAAAAGACTCATAATTGAAAATGCCATTCATATCCAGACAAAGAAATATGGAGTCTGAATGCAGATTGAAGCATACTGTTTGCTCTCTTTTTGTTTTGTTTTGTTTTTTTTTCCTCATGGTTCTTCCCATATGTTCTAATTCTTCTAAACAACATGACTAAGGTGAAAATATGTTTAATAAGAATGCATATGTAGAATCTATATTGTATTGCATGCCTTCTTAGAGAAGGGGAAGGGGAGGATGGCAGAGAAAATTTAAAACTTATGAAAGTGAATGTTGCAAACTAAAAATAAATAAGTTAATTTAAAAAAATAATGTCTTTTGCTCCCATTATTTTTTGAATAAACAATCCTAATTGGTTACACCTGCAGCCAGCTTATGCCCATTATGAATGTCTACTTTGTCCCCATTTGTCACACTAATTTTTCATTCTTTAGAGACAGTTTCATTCTGTGTTTCACTGTCATATGCCAAATCCTATAGAATATTATTATTGAAATAATGGGGCTTTGATTTCATGAGAAACATAGGGTAAGTAAAGGTGCTTTGCAATTTCCTGAAGGTACTCTGGCCCATCTCTTCCTCCTGTTCATCTTACAGCCAACACATCCATCTGTACTGTCTATCCCAAATAGACACCTTGCTGGACAAGTTTTGTAGGGAAAATGTATTTTATTTTAACTGACAAAAATACTTATTATTGATGTTGAAGTTATTCCTGAGTCAATTATCTGTGAACAGCTAGATCACTGACTTGTAAGGAGTCAGATTAGAATTATTTTTTTAAAGGAGAATTATGAGAAAAGAATGTGAAGTACAACTGAAATAACAATTCTGAACTACTTAGACAACTAATTGAAATTGGAAATGAACAACACAAATTATACTGACACCAACTGTAATACATTTATCCAGAAATGTTATTGTTGTAAATTAATTGCCCCAACAAGGAAATAAAAAAAGAGCCCAGAAATTGCCTAATCAATAAATTTAGTAAATATCTGAATTACTTGTCAAACTAAAAGAAAAGGCTAACAAAAGCAAGAATTAATTAGAATATAAACTTTTAAAAGCTATTTAAAGATGGTGATATCTCATAAAGCAGAGGGAAAAAAACGCATGGGGAAGTGAAACCAGTTCAAAGGAAACTTGGCAAGATATTCAACCAAGCAAAGTTATCCCAAGAATATTCAAGGATAAAAATACAAAGACAAAAAAAAAAAGAATGAAAATGAAAAATATTGCAAAAATCATCACAGCTATTATTTTAGTCAGGACAGTGAAATATCATTCTTGGATCTTGAAGTCACAATCCTGGATATTCTTATAAAGGAGTAGAAATCAGCCTGGGATGCCTTTGGGAAACCGCAAAGTCTTTCCACTAAAGTAAAGGACTATTTTTCTTTAACATTAATGTTTATCCAATGATGTTGCATCGCTGTGAATTATGGAACACTGTAGTCTTCAAGGAACTAAAGATGAGACTCACCCAAAGGAAAATGGAGAGTTGCATGATGGCTGTGAGTGAGCAGCCCACCAACACATTACAAACAAGGAATTACTCAGGCAAATTGATACAAATGATGCTATAAGAGAAATGTGTGATCCAAAAAGAAGTTTGGGATCATAGCAGACTAAATATTGATCATAAGTCTGCAGTGATCAACTCTTGTTAAAAAAGAAAACTATATACTATGATATGTAAACTGCATAGGAAGAGAGAAGTTGAATCATGGTTAAAAGTGTGCTTAAGCCACTATGTACATTTCTGGATTTTCCAATTCAATATGAACTTAAGGTGCTTTGAGATGTGTCATTAAGTCAAGGAATTGGCTGTGCATATCCTTAAATCTTACAAGAACATGTCATTTCATTGTTGTGGGTACTTTCTCTCTACAATACAGATCGTAACCATTCTATAAATCAATAGATGGTTTTTGAGAATTGTGGTGGCCAACTTGGTGATGAACCTTTCTAAACTTAACCTGATTTTGAGAAAAGAGGTATAGAATCTACCACTGCCTATACTTGACCTTGTTCTAAACTGGTAGAACCTACTAGACATTGTTCTATGAGTTCAAAGCATTCTATAACCAAGGTTATCTCCATGCACCAAGAATGCAGCAAAAGGTAGAATGAAGCATGAGATAGGAAAATAGGTTATGAAATAGTTACTGAAGCAAATTCACTATAACCATAAGTATCTCCCTTTATTTCCATCTGTATGTATAATGTCTTGATAAATGGGTATAGATACATATACGCATACACATATATGCATACACATACATATGCATATATACATACACATATGCATACATATACATATATACATACATAGATAGTGACTTGGTGTGTGTGTGTATGTGTGTGTGTTGTGTGTGTGTGTGTGTGCATGTGGGTATAAACTTTGTCTGAAATATATAGTCTGGGCAGTCTGAAAAATTTTGCCTAATGGTAAACTGACCAAATTTTTAAGACCAAAATTGCATTTCATCTCATCTACTCACTAATGTGGGATTTTAGTTCTAAAATGCTGACTGACATTAATACTTATCTTTAAGTAAATCACCTTGGCAGTTTATATTTACATGAATATTTTAGAAAGTATTGGAGAGAATGGTACCAGCTCACACAAATCTGTATTGAAGAAAAATTATTGCTTTTACTCTACAAAAAATCCTCCATATATTAACCCAGTTGACCATGTTCTCTTTCAGAGTCATTGCAACCTATTGCATAAAATATCTATTACTCTTTTTTGGAACACTTAAAATACATATTATTAACTCAAGACTATATCGGGCGCCAGCATAGCACTTTATACTGCCTCATCAAAACTTTTTTATGTAGTCAAAAATGTTACTAGCTCTCAGCTAAATACCAGAAGCTTGTGGACATGCCAACTGGAAAACATTAGCATTCTTCAGTTACCACAAAAAAATAAAAAAAAATAAATAAACAAATCTATGAAATGTTTCAGGCCTCCCAAAGGTTTTGATATTTACTGGACAAAGCATGATGGGAACTTCCTAAGTTCTAGCAAGTCTATTGATAGCATATTAAGTAGTTGTATGAGTAGGAAAGTGTCAGTATTGTGTAGTGGATAGAATGCTTGGCTCGGAGTTAGGAAGAATTGGGTTTGCATCTTGCTGCACACACTTATTAACTATGGAACCCTGGGCAAGTCATTTAATTTCTCTGAGTCTCAGTTTCCTCATCTGTAAAATGAGGGCTTGAAACTCAATTAAATCTAGGGTCCCTGTTAACTCTAAATCTATAATCTTATGAATGAAGATATGCCTGCCCAAACAAACCAATATGACAATACAGTTAGGTAAGAGAGAAATTATTGAATTCTGTTTTGATGAAATTTTTATAATAATTTTGATGTTATGAAGAGGTACATGCTGAGTGTGATTAAGTGTAAAGATAATTTAATATAATAGATATAACCAATGTAATAACTATAATGGTAATATTAGTAATTAGTTAAAAATAGTAATAAATATAACCAATGATATACTTCAAAGAAGGGCAGTAATAAAAGGTGTTATGAAGGAAAGATGTAATAGGAAAAGAAGGGAGGCTAGTCACATGGTAAGAATGAGAGAATGATGGGTTGATAGCCATAGTACTTCACAGGTACTTTCATGATGTGAGGAAAAGGTAAGGAAGGCCTGCAGCACATTGAATACACCCTTGTAGCTGGCTCAGGAGGATATAGGCAAGAGTGACACAGGATGAATAAACATGGGATAGATTATGATTTTTGTCCTTGGATAGAACTTCCAAATAAATGAGATTATGATCCCATCTAAGTATTTCAGTATCATGTACACATGGCCTTTGTATCTGAATTTTAAAAATAATAAACATACCCATATATTGGATCTTATTACAAGAAACTTTAAAGGGATGTTCAAATTCCTATATTATACAAGAGCTCTCTTGTATCAAATATTACATGACTAGGCCATATAACTCTTCCTTATATTGACATTTTATGTGTGTATATTACATAGGGAGATATTACATTCAATCCAACAATTATTTATTGAGTACCCACAATGTGCTTCTCTACACACCCATAAATCCTGCCTAAAATATATGACAGCTTTACTGTTGTGACATTGATCTTTTTTTTTTGAGCAATTGGGGTTAAGTAACTTGCTCAAGGTTACATGGCCAGGTGTTTCTGGGTGGGTGCTAAGTGTCTGAGCCCGGATTCGATCCCCAGGTCATCCTGACACTAGGGCCGGTGCTCTTACTCGCTGTGCTACCTGGCTGCCCTGTGTGACATTGATCTTTATGAGTCAAGAGAACTTGACTAAAAAACAAAGCAAACTAACAGAAAAACCTACTAAATATGATTACCATGCCTCAGTTGATGGGAAGATAAATGTCATGAGAAATCATTAAGAAAAAATTATAAAATATAGTATCATCACTCACTAAAAAATTGAAATGGTCTAGTTGATAGTTCTATATAATGAAAATAAAAAACATTATTTAATGCTAAGCAAAACCTATTTAGGTAGTCTTTCTAATATTATCTTACAACCACAGCACAATGGAATGAGTCCTAGATATGGAATCAGAAGACTTGGGTTTAAATGTGATCTATCTCTGTAACTTACTAACACTGTTATGAACATGGGCAAGTGACATTTTTTAAGTCAACACATTTTTTAAACTATTCTATAATTTCATTAATGCTCCTCTTCTGTCTCATAATTATCTGTATATGAATATATATATTCACACACAAATACTATGAATAGTATATAGATACATTTGTATTTATCACAGGAGTAGATATATCAAGTTGTAAGCATTCTCAGGACCCAATTCATCAATGAAAGAACCCCTCCCAGAGCCTATATATGTCATATTACATATCTATATGTAATTATATATCATATCATGTATGTAATACAATTATTAGATATATATATATACCATTATATAAATCACCAAAATATATATACATAATTTATAAAGAATGCCTCCTTTCAACTGTTCAATCCATTTGATTCTGCTCAAGAATTTCACTTCAAACTGCCTTTGCTTGTTCATGGTTTCTGTCTATCATTAGCTACATTTGAACAAATACTCAGCATGTACTTTGTCTGCTTTGCAAATAAGCCTATATTTGATGCAGTAGAAAAAATCCTAAGGGACTCAAGAGACCACATTCCTAGTCCTGGACTTCCCACTAACTGTCTGGGTGATTTTGAATAAGTCACTGAACTCCTCTGGGACTCCAATTGTTCATCTTTGAAATTGATTTCTATAGTAATTTAATATTAACAAAACATTTCACATACACTGTCTCATTTGATCCCCCTAGCAACCCCAAGGTAGGAGCTATTATTGATCTTATTTTAAAAATTAACAGGGGCAGCTAGGTGTCACAGTGAATAGAGCACAAGTCCTGGAGTCAGGAGGACCTGAGTTCAAATCCAGCCTCAGACACTTAACACTTACTAGCTGTGTGACCTTGGGCAAGTCACTTAACCCAACTGCCCTGCCCTCCCCCCTCCAAAAAGCAAATAATAATAATAATAATAAACTGAGGGTCAGAGAAGTCAAAGGACTTGCCTACAGTCACATAGCTAATAAGTGTCAGAGAGGCAGGATCTGAATCCAGGTCTTTCTGACTCCAAATCTATTGCTCTATTTTAGGCATGAACCTCACTGCCTCAAACTAAGGAATGATTCCAGATTATCTCTGAGGTCCCTTCTAGGCGTAAAAATAATTCTTTGGTTCCTTAAAACACATTTTCTAGAGATGTTCCACATCATAAAAATGGGGATCATCTAAAATGATACTCAGGATTTCTATAGGACCATTTCTTCAAGAACCCAATACAACTATTCACAATATTTCATGAGATTCTTGATTATGTCATCTCTGTTATTGCTTCTCTCAGTGCAGAGCAACAACTTGTTCTTGTTTCAGTCGTGTCTGACCCTCCATGACCCATTTGGGGTTCTCTGGACAAAGATACTGGAACGGTTTTGCATTTCCTTCTCCAGCTCATTTTGCAGATGAGAAAGCTGAGACAAAACAGGGTTAAATGGCTTGCCCAGAGTTACCTGGCTAATAAGTATTTAAGGGTCTGATTTGAACTCTGATCTTTCTGACTCCAGGGCCAACACTGTATCCACTGCAGTGCCGAGCCATGCCTAGATCAAGAACTATTCTCTACTTATTTTTCTTAGAGAGTTTTCTGGGGTACTAAAAGGTTATGTAACCTGGTAATTATCATACAGCCTATATATATCAGAGGTGGGTTTGAACACAGGTCTTTCTGACTCTGAGGTCAGCTTTTCATTCACTATGGCAACCTGTGTAATTACTTAAATTAACCAGATCCTACCCTTCCCACTCTTATTACATAATCCACACATTCTGAAGACCAGCAAGTCAAGCCTAGTTGATTTTCTTCTTATACATATCCCTTCTTAGTCATTTTGATCATTCTCTCTTATTTCTAGAATTCACTCCCTTCTTACCTTCACCTCTTCGGATTTCTGGCTTCCTTTGAGGTCCAGCCCAAGAACCACCTTTTACATGATGCCTTCTTACCTGACCCTCCCACATGCTGTTTGCAGAGTCCATCTCAAAAGGTTTTAACCAATCAATAAATACACTACTTTCCTGTATGTTGCAGAAATCAGGGCAATAAGCTAGGTATGTGCTGCTAATGTTATGCGGCATTTCAACTTAAGCTATACCATTGTCAAATGTGAGAACCTGATCAGGATATTTTGGATTTTTTCTCCTTTTTTCCTTTTTTCTTTGTTGTTTTGTTTCCATTTGGAGTTATCTGCCACAGTCACACAGAAACATAACTGAGAATACTCTCCATAGATTGTTTTTAGAAAACAATCCAGAATTTGAAGCTGAATGCCATTTGAGTCTTGGGGAGGGGGCACAATTGTTTTCTTCCTTTCATTCCTTTTTAGATTCTCATTTTGAAATTTTTTTTGCTTATTCTCTGTAACTTTCTTTTTAGTCTAGATTTTTTTCATATTTATAAACAAAAATATTTATTTTTTATTTCAAACGATAATGTCCTTTATTGTCTACTCTAATGATTAGAAATGCACTGTGGTTATGCCTTTTAATCATTCTTAATTCATTGTTATATGCTTTTGACAATTTCCTGCCCATTTGCATGTGTTACTGACTTATTGGATGCTACATGTCTATTTATACACCAAAGGATGGCTTGTATCGTGCTGGAATTGTTATCTACAGTAGCATGATTTTGTAGTGGTTCTTTTTAATAATATGGCATAGTAACCCTATTTGCATACTGTTTCATTGTTTTATTATTCTCTGTTCTTTCTTCTTTGGCTGTTTATTTTAGCAATAATGATTTGCTAAGTAAAATTTTAACTAACATCTGCACAAAATGGAGACCCAAATTTTGGGACAGTTTTATGAGGCAATGTGATATGATGGTTCTATATTCAAAGAGGTCCTTAAACCTATAGGAGGATCGTGAGTGTAAACACAGGATCATGGTCTGGGCATGTAGTATGGGGTGTTGATCTAAACCCGATTTCTGACAAGACCTTAACTAGGCTTCCCAGCTTTTTTGTCCAATAGTGAGGTTTGGTTTTTTTTGGTAGTTGAATTCTTGTGTGACATTTTTTCATTTAATCTTTTTTTAAATTAAAAAGTTTATTGTCTTCTCTCAAATAGTAGATCTTTATCCCTGTTAAGCACTGAGAACACAGATCTATCAAAGAAGATTCTAAGTTCCCTAATCATGTTAGATTTTCAACAAAAAAAAAGATAGGCCATGAACAGACTTCTTGAATTTCTCCATGACACTTTGAGAGTAGTACCTCAGATCATCAGAGTTTCCAGATCCACAAGTATCAAGATCATTTTAGAAACTAACTCGAGACGAGTCCACTCCAGGGCACAAAACTGATCCTCTCTACCTTCAAAGACAAGAAGAACGTGAAAAGCTGCTGTTTGCTTACTTCTGCCACAGTAAAACCACCCAGAATTGTCTGAAAACAGTAACCTACCAGATTTAAGAAGGAGGTTGCACAAGCTTTAGTTGTTTAATCTCTGAAATTTGAAGTGTTCCTAAATATTTTTTCTCTACCCTCAAGCATCATATGCTTTCCTTAGCCTTCACCTCTCTTGTCAGATGAACTCACTTCCTGCTGTACCAAGAAAAATCAGAACTGTCTATAACAAGTTACTTCATTTCCTTTCCACCTACCCCCATAACCTCTATTCATCTTCACTTGTCCCCTCTTTTATTTTTCTCCACACCCAAAGAAAGATGTACTTTTCTTGTCAAAGCTGACCCTGCTACTGGTGTACTTGATTCAATGGCTCCCCTCCCCCTCTCCCTTTCCAGGAATTTATCTCATCAATCCTTTCCTCTTTCTCTTTCATCTTCAATCCCTTCCTTCCTCCTGACTCCTTTCCTGCTGCTAACATATAGGTTCAAGTTTCCCCCATCCTTAAAGAACTTTCACTTGACCCTGCCATTCACTCAAGTCATAATCCTATATCTCCCTTTCCCCTTCAGTTCACTGACAAGCTCCTGGAGAGAGTTGCCTTTCACTGGCTCCACTGCCTTACTACCCACTCATTTCTCAACCTTTTACAATCAGGCTTCCGAATGAACTACTCAACTGAAACAGCCCTCAATGTTTACCAACAACGTTAACTGATAAGTCCAAGGCCTTTTGTTAGTGATCATCTCCCTTGAAGTTACTATAGCTTTTAATACTGTCAATCACCTCTTCCTCCTTCCTCTTCCCTCCTCCAGATTCTGTAACACTGCTCTCTTAGTTTTGCTCGTTTTTCTGATTTTTCCTTTTCACTCACCTTTGCTGGTTTGTCATCTATATGGCACTCTCTGAGCATACATGAACATTTTTTTTCTCATTTAACATTGGCTATATCATGAACTCCCATGAATTCAATCATCATCTTCACACACATATATACTATTTGTGTGTTTATGTGTGTATATATACACATATACATAATTATCATCTTATCATGATATATATCATTACATATATCATCTTATTATTTGATATATACATATATATCATTTATGTATGTGTGTATATACACATACACACACAAATACAGTATTGTTTTTGTTCAGTCATTCATTCATGTCCAACTCCTTGTGATCCCCTGGACTATTCTTTCTTTCCCTCTTTTCTATTTTTTTTTAAGCTTTGTACTTTATAAAACATTTTAATTTACTTTATTTTATTTTATCTTCACAATAACCCTATGAGGCATCAAAGGTATATGAGAACACACTTTTACAGAAGAGAAAAATAAGGCTCCTTGAAGTGTTATTTCTTGCCCAAATTTGTGCAGTTATTAACTCAAAAGTTCAAATCAAATCTTCTTTTTACTGTATCCTCTAAAAATTTTCTTTAGCCTAACAACTCAGGTTTGACTCTACTCAAAAAATATAATAAACTCAAAAATTCCCTATTACTATTGCCACATTGTTGATCTTGTTGAATCCATAACATACAAAAGCAAATAATGTTACAGAATTAGGGAAGGGCACTCATGGCAAAAATTTATATTAATTTCAATAGCTTACATTTCTTTTTTTTTTTTTTAAAGAATCTGTTTTACTTTTAATTCATGGAACAAAACATTCTTTCTGCAGTGTTTTCTTGGTGAAGATACTAGAGTGGTCTGCCATTTCCTTCTCCAGTGAATCACTGGTTTTTTTTGGTTAGAGCTCTCCATTATAATCTGTCTCTGTGGGGCAACCCTGAACGTCATAGTTTATAGTTTCATTAAGTTATACATGTCCCACTGTCCTGAGAAAGCAGTGATCTAGGAAGTTTTTTTTTTTTTTAGGCAAGCAAGGACTGAGTGACTTGCGCAGGGTCACACAGCTAGTAAGTGTCTGAGGTCTGATTTGAACTTAGGTCTTCCTGTCTCCAGGACAATCTATTCACTTCATCATCTAGCTGCCCTTATATTCATGTATGCATATACACATATATGTGTACAGATATAAAATCTGACACATATGTATACATGTGTTTATATGTGTATACGTATATATTATGTATGTATGTGTGTATACACTATGTATTTTCTCCCTGAATCCAGTCAAACGTTGCCAAATATTTGCTAGACAGCTTCCCTCTAGAAGTATAATAAGGCATCTCAAATTCAATATGTCTGAAATGGAATGCTTCATATCTCCCCATAAGATGTTTCTATTTCTGTCAAGAACACCACTAATCTACTAGTTACCCATGTTTGGACCACTGGCATTATTCTTGCCTCTTCTATCTCCTTGACTCCCCTT
>NW_027187378.1:2040904-2058404 GCF_028583685.1 Petaurus breviceps papuanus
TGGATCTTCAGTCAATTGTGGAGTCTTATTTATTTTTCCTCCAGGGCATCTCTTGAATTGGTCCTATTCTCTTCCCTTGCACAGTCCACACCCTAGTTGAGGCCTTCATCGTCCTTCACCTAGTTGTTGTGGTTCTGTCTTTATTCAGTGGTATCCAACTGTCCATGACTCCATCTGGGTTTTTTTGGAAAACGTACTGGAGAGATTTGCCAATTCCTTCTCCAGCTCATTTTATTTTTATTTATTTATTTATTTATTCATTTATTTATTTATTTATTTTAAAGCAATCAGGGTTAAGTAACTTGCTCTAGGTTACACGGCCAGTTATTTCTGGGTGTGGTGCTGAGTATCTGAGCCCGGGATTCGATCTCCAGGTCATCCCAACACTGGAGCCAGTGCTCTTACTCGCTGAGCCACCTGGCCGCCCCTCCAGCTCATTTTACAGATGAGGAAACTGAAGCAAACAGGGCTAAGTGACTTGCCCAGGATCACACAGATCGTAAATGTCTAGAACCACATATGACCTCTAGAACCACACATGCAGCACCTAGCTTCATCCCCATTCCTAGTATATGCTTCTATTTCACCTCTGCTTTTCAGACTGTGTATCTTGATTTAAATTTTATCTCAGGTGTCATCTCCTACCTCTCCTGATGTCTCTAATTGCTGATTCTCTTATTCTCTAATTGCTGATTCTCTTATATAAGTGCATGTTTTGCCTTCCAGATGACTGTAAACTTCCACAAGGTTGGAACACTTTCATTTTTCCTAGCATGCAATAAGTACACAGTAAATGTTTGAATAATTTAATTTGTATGAATTCTATGAAAAATTCTATTAAAATGGCTGTTCTTTATGAACTCAAGAATCAGGACTAAAAAAGGGGGGGTCACAGCAAAATTTAAGGATAAAACTTAATGGTAGGTCCTGCTCTCCATAAGCTATAGAGTAATTGAACTAAAGGAAGAAAGAAAAAAATGAAATCCAGTCTTTTTCATGCAACCCAGCCCGAGTCAGTGTTATCTTTTAAAAACTATAATGTCCCTGTAGACAGAGATAATTGACTATTAAATAAATTTAGCTTCTTGCAAAGAGCACTATTGAATAGAGAGGGTCATCATAAATGCTGCTGATGAGGTAATAGTGCCTAGCCTTTCATGTAATATTCATGGTATATATAATGATATTATATAATGATATTATACATATATATATATATATATATATATATATATATATATTCCGCATCGGTGGTTTTTCTCCTCCTCATTCCATGGCTATGTTATGGGATGCCAAAATGTAAACGTGCAATATGAAAAGACAACTTGGTCCACGAGGTGTTTGCAACACCTCGGTCTTCAGGATTCCCTTTTATGTAACTTTGTGCTTTTCATTTGGATTCCTTAGCATAATATAAACACAAAGATCATTTCCCCCTTCTCTTTTTTACTCTCATAAAAAATGGACAAGATTGAAGGAAGGAGATGGGCAGGAGAGAGGCCACCTCTCCCTCCCCCAATCCTATTTCAGCCTTTTCTCTGTTGCTCAAGCTGTGTGTCAATGACATTTGTGGGAATGACTCTGGGAAGATGTAATGAGCCAGGACTGGGTTTGAACCAAGGACTACACACCAAATTTCGAAGTTAATTCACAAAACATAACTGAGTTGGTTACTTCCAAGCATCTTGGGAAAGGTGAAAGATGGTGTTTCTACTTAAACAGTTCATTTTATTTATATGAGCTGCTGAATAACATGGCACTGACCTTGTGCCCTTAAAGGCTATGTTTCAAATAGACTAGAGGTTTTTGTCTTTTTTTTTTTTAACTTAACCGAGAAATCTCATCTCAGATGCAGCATCTGGTATTCAGTGATATCCTGCTGCTCTTATCCAATTTTCCAGCTGGAGGAATGAGGCAGAAGGAGGTCAAGTGACTTGCCTAAAGGTCACTTAACAGTTCAGCTGGGATTAGAACTCAGAATCTTCCTTCCTTTCCCATCCTTTGCTCACTGGACCGCAAAACCCCCTTGATCTGATCTTCTCAAGCTTGCCTGAGTAGGAAGCAAATGCTCAGCACTAAAAAAAAAAAAAAAGAGTAAATACCATAGAAAATCTGGCAACCTTGACTTGCCTAGTCTTACTCTGAAATTTAAAAACAAATTTCTACTGGGATTGCTATGAAATGTGACTATGTAGTCATATTACAGTTTGATTCTTAAATAAACATGTAAGAAATTAAGCCACCCAAATGAGTGGTGCTGTTCACAATAGCCCCCTTGGGAGGCTACTAAACACTCTAATTCAATTCAATCTTACTTAATTCAATTCAACAAGCAGGAACTGAGCTGGGCAATGAGGATGCAGAAAGAAAACACAAATCAGACCTGCCTATGAGGAGTTTATGTGCGATTGAAAAAAGCATCATTTGCAAAATTCATAAGAAGTAAATACAAATTAATTTTAGGGAGGAGAGCACCAGTGACCTATGGTGTGTGGAGGAGTGGAGATTAAGAAAGGTCTCAGGTAGGAAGAGACACTTAAGCTAGGTTTTGAAGAGAGCTATAAATTCGGAAAGGCAGAGGATTCCAGACATGGAAGACAGTCTGAGCAAAGGAATAGAGAGGCAGGAAATGGAATGTTAATGTCCTGGAAATAGTCTAGGGTGTAACCTAGAGCCAGTGGGGAGAGTGATGAGAAATCAGTCTTGAAAAGTAGGTTGGACCTACATGTCTGAGGGCTTTTGTGTTTTGTATTTTGTTCTACATGACCATTCACTACCTGCTTCTGTAACTTTAGGTAAATCACTCAACCTTTTTTTGGCCTCGGTTTCCTCCTCTATAAAGTGAAGAAATTGGCCAGATGACCTAGTTTGCCTTCTTGCTCCACAGTCTAGGATCCTATGACCTTTGTTCCAAAATGAGTTAACTCTACTGTAATGAGATTGATTTGCAATGACATTTGATCCTTTTAAAATCCATACAAGAAAAGCATTCACATTATGGGGAGGGGGGAGCTCCATAACCAGGTTGTAAAGGGCTTTGAATACTAACCTGAGGAATTTGTCATTTAGATGAGAAGCAGTAGGAAGTCACAGAAATTTCTTGAGTGGTGGAGTTCCTCATCAGGCCAGAACTACCTATTTATTGAATGAATAAGATTCTGTTTCCCCCAAGGATTTATTAATCTAGGCTCTAGGGTAAGGCTTGGGCTGGAGAGGGCCTACAGGTGAGACTGTTGAGGGGGTCAGTCAGTCAGTTAATAGGAATTTATTTAATGCTTATTATGTATCAGATACTATACTAAGCACGGCGCATATACAGAAAGGCAAAAACAGTTCCTAGGGGAGAATGAATTTGAGAAGAAAAGGGACTACACCTGAAGAGAAAGGGAAGGGTTTAGATTTTTTTCAGAATGGGAGATAGAAAACACTGAAGAAAAAGTAAGAAAGAACATAGATACTTTAAAAAAGAAAAGTTTCAGTGCTCTTTGGGTTCTATTCTTGGGTTCATATTCAGTCTATGTATCAATTCTATATTTATTAATGCACATACACAGATGCATAATGTAACTCTCCTTCAGGATAAGCCCCAAGGCTTCACTATTGCCTCTAGAGTGATATTTTTTCTATATGGAATTTAAAACTAGTCACCACCTGGTTCCAACCTGACTTTTTATGGGCTTACCACTCCCTTTCACAGGGGTGGCTAGGTGGTACAGTGGCTATAGTTCTTAGTTTGGAGTCAGGAAGACCTGAGTTCAAATGCAGCCTCAGACACTTACCTAGTTATAAGTAACCCTGGACAAATCACTTAACCTCAATTTGCCTCAGTTTCCTCATCTGGGGATGAGGAAAACAATGGCTCCTGATGCACCGGATTGTGGTAAAGAGGGGTGGCTAGATGGTACAGTGAATAGAGCACCGGCCCTGGACTCAGGAGGACCTGAGTTCAAATCTGGCCTCATACGCTTAACACTTACTAGCTGTGTGACCTTAGGCAAGTCACTTAACCCCAAATGTCCTTTCCCCCCCCCTCCAAAAAGCAAAAAAACCCAAAAAGGATTGTGGTAAGGATCAACTGAGATAATATTTATAAAGCACTTAGCACAGTGCCTGCTGCATTATAGAGGCTTAAAAAAAGAAAAAAATGTATTATTGTTCACACACACTTCAGTCTGACCAAACTGGTCTTGTGTCTTCTCTCATGCTTCATTTTATCTTCCATTTCTATTCTTTTGCGGGACAATTCCCCATGCTTGGAATAAACTTCTCTCCACTCCCCAGATTTTTTCAAAGGTCAGTTAAGTTGATTCTCCCTGATTTTGCCAATGCTATGGTCTACACACTGGGAAATTACCTTGTGTTTACTTTGTATATATTTGGCATCAACATATACTTATGTATGTGCAGGTTGTTTCCCCTAATAGAATGCAAGATTGTTGAGGGCAGGTACTCTCTCAGTACTTGTTTGTTTGTTTTTTTCTTTTCTGTATCCTCATCATACAGCACAGTGTTTGATACCTAGAAGAATTTTAATACATAATTAAGGATAATTTGTACCCATGTGCTTATACACACTTACACATATATGTATATGTCTACATGCATGCATACATATATACACACATGAACAAATACACACTCAGAATCCTTTCCATTTCAAGTCAAGTTAACAGCCATTTATTAAGAGCCTACAATATGGCAGGCATTGAGCTAAGCATTAGAGATATAAAGAAAGGGGAAAAAAAAGATAAAGTTCCTGGCTTCAGTTAATGGGGCAGGCAGCATGCAAAGAACTATATGCAAATGAAATATTTATGCAGGATAAATTGGTGATAATCAACAGAGGGAAGACACTAACATTAAAAAGATCAGAAAATGCTTTTTTGCAGGAGGTAAGATTTTCCTTCTATTGGTGTCTAGTATGTGGACTTTGTGGGTAAGAAAGTTAGGATGCTTGGTCTGGTGGGTTAGGACTCCCTCCATAAGAAGTCCTTTCTTTCACTTGCTCACCTCAAATTTGATGTTGGGTGCTTTCTTTAAAAACCAGGTGGGAAGGTAAGGAGTAAAAGGCTACATAGGAAGGAGGAGGGTAGAGAATCTCCTTTCAGGTTTCCAGTCTAGTCCCTAAAACATCAAACCATCAACTGAGGGTTCAAGGTCTCAAGACCATACCTTTTCCCTTACTTTTAAGACCTCACTGGACAAACCCCTTCCCACTTTCCCCAAAGCCAAACACACTCAGCTTAACTCCCCTTTGTCACTCCATGTGGGTGCCAAAGGAGGTGTTCTTCCTTCTTCTACCCTACTTAGTGCCAACTTAATCAGAGACTACATTTACCACCTCTACATACTCTTTCCTCCCTTGGTTTTCTTGGTACCACACCCTACTTTCCCAACCTTATCTTATACTACTCCCTTCCCAGTACTCTGGTCAAACTGGCTTATTTACCCTCTACTCCACTTCAACTTTCCTGCTTTTCAGCTTTGATCTTGCTGTTCCTATGCCTGTTAATATATTTGTGGCTTAGTGGATAGAACATTGGTCTTGGAATCATGAACACCTGAGTTTGAATCTTGCCTCAGACATTTAGTGTATGTGGGACCATTGTTGTCACAAAACTTCTCTGGGCTTGTTTCCTCATCTGTGAAATGATGGAGTTGATTTCTAGGTCTATGATCTTATAAGCTTCTTAACTCTCTTATCATCCCATTGATTGTCTACCCAACTTTTATAATTCATCCCCAAGCCTACTTCCTCCATGAAAATCTTCCTTTTCTTAAACCATTGGTACTAAAGACATTTTGCCACCTCAGACCTTACATTTTGTTCAAAGCCTGTACACGTATGCATTCTTTTGTATTTTAATAATTTGTCCTTTTAACAAAAATTCATCTTTTTATCATCAATATTCTTCTGGTGATATTATATGGCTTTGTGTTTTTAAAGCACAATGCTTTCTGGAGGATTAAATTTGAGGGCAATGAAAAGGCACAGAGAGTGGATAGGAACAGGATGAAATATACTACCAAAAAGGAATTTAGTAACAGAAACAGTATAAAATGTGTGTAATAATAATCATTTTAAAAATACCTAGTATGTGCTAGGCATTGTGCTATGTCCTTTACAAACATTATTTCATTTTATCCTCAAAACAAACCTAATAAGTATGTACTATTGTTCTCTTCATTTTACAGATGAGAAAACCAAGGCAGACAGAGAGTATAATTTGTCCAGGGTCACATAGCTAGTAAGTGTCTGAAGCTAGATTTAAATTTAGTTCTTCCTGACTCTAAATTCATTGCTCTGTCTACTGCACCACTTACCTAAATAAATATATGATGGAGAAAGGAAATGGGCTAGTCATATGTCAAGAGTGAGGGACACTTTGTGGATAACTAAAGTGTTCCAACAGTAGCTTTGAAGGCAGTTAGGTGGCTTAGTAGAAAGAATACTGGACCTGGAGTCAGGAAGACCTGAGTTCAACTCTGTCCTCAGATACTTACTAGCTCTGTGACCCTGCATAAATTACTTAACCTCTGTTTGTCTTAATCCACTGGGGAAGGAAATAGCAAATCACTTTAGTATCTTTGCCAAGAAAACCCCATGGGCAGTATCGGCATGCTATTGTCCATCACAAAAAGTTAGACACAACTGAACAATAAGTAGCCTCATCATGTTTGGAGAAAGTCAGGAAAGCCTCAAGCATGTTGGGTGGACCCCTATGTGCTGCTTATTGGAGGATATGAACAGTTTTTTAGGATGGGTACACATGGATATATTGCATTCTGTATCGCTGGAGGGAATGGTCACATTAATGAGATCACAGATCCATTATAGAACTAGAGTACTGGAGTTAAATTATTTGTGATTCATGGAATAGTAAAGAAAATGGTAGACTCAGAATCAGGGAGACCTTGGTCAAAACCCATCTTAGACTTCTCCATGGTCCTATAAATGTCTTCAAAATAAATACTTTGTTTTCAGAAAAATGTAGCTAGCTGCATTCTTTGGAATGAATATTGTTGTCAGTTATGGGGATGTAATGAAGAATTCATCCCTGCTGCTTGGGGCACAGTGGCTATCTTAACTCTGGCAATTATTATGCTGCATCACTGGGAAAAGGAAGACCTAGTTGCTTTTATGCCCTCCCATCCCCTCCTGCCTTTTTTTTAACTAAGTCAGAAAGTCATTCATTCATTAGAGAAGGAATTCAGCAAAGAGAGTCTCACATGGAGACCTTTCCTTCCTGAGCCAATGGGAATGTGATCTTTTCTACCTTCTCACACCTGATATTAGAAAGCACCAGCAAGGTCAAGGAATGCAGTCACACAGACTGACTCATAAAACTGATGATGGGGAAATCTCTTTGGGATCGTTTGAGAACTAATGTCAATGCCTAAACCAAGGAAGGGCAGACTAGACAGAAGGAAAACAGAATGCTCTGTTGCATTCAGTATGTCTATGAAGGGAGGAAGTAGACTTTTCAGAGGGTCGACTTCTACTTTCTTCACTTAAATTTCACCCTCAATAATCCCTTCTTCAGAAATGAATAGCTTTCCCTTTAACTCATGTGATTTGTCATGTGATTGCCCTGTGGGAAGGATTGATCATCCTCATTATAATGTTTTCCTTTGCCATATTTTCTATCCCGCAGACAGAAATACACATTGTGCATGTTCTTTTTCCTTCAGATCAAAGAACAGAGGATCCCAGAATGTCAGAGTTGGAAGGGATCTAGAGGATGGCTGGTGTAATCCATACCTGAACAATAATCCCTTTGACAACATTGCTGACATTTGACAACATGCAGCCTCTGGTCAAAGACCTCCACTGATAGTCCGGCAGCCTGCCCATTCCACTTTGGGATAGTCCTACTTGGAAGGAGATTTTTCCTTTAATCAAACCAATATCTGTCTCTTTGCACTTCCCATCCACTGCTCCTAGTTCTGTATTTGGCAGCTGAGCAGAATAATTCTCTCCCTTCTTCCGCATGAGAGTTTTGCAAATAAATGCTTGAAGTTTGCTATCACATCCCTCTCCACGTACCCCTTTAGCAAGGTTTCTTTTTTTCAGATGAAACATTCCCAGTTCTTTCAATCTATCCTTATGTGGCATGTTCCCCAATTCTCTTGTCATCCTAGTTTTATTTTTCTTGTGGATGTATTCCAGGTTGTTAATGTTTTTCCTAAAATATGATACCCAGAGCTGAATATAAAAATCCATTCAAGATATGGTTTGGTTACCATAGATTATAGCACCTTTCTGAATATTCTCCATTTCTTATATGTTATGAACCTTACCACTCTGGATATGTACACACAAATATGCCACTGACTCATGGAGAAATAGAATAATAATAATAGCTAGCATTTGTAAAGCACTTTAAGGCTTATAAAGCTTTTACACATGTTGTCTTGTTTGGTTCTCACAAAACACTATGAGGTAGGGTACTATTATTATCCCCATTTCACAGAGGAGGAAACTGATTTTGAGAGTTGAAGTGATTTGCTCATGGTCACAGAGCTAAGAAGTACCTAAAGTAGGATTTGAACTCAGGTCTTCCTGACTTGAAGGCCAGAACTCTACCCAGTTAAATGGATAACTGCCAGTAAATATATATTGATATATATGTCATTGTCATGGAAGCAATGAACATGAACTTGGATAGACTTCAGGAGATAATGGAGGATAGAAGGGTCATGGGGTCACAAAGAGTCAGACATGACTGAACAAATAACAATATATCATATGTCAGATATTTGATATAATTATCATGTATCTATGTACATCTCATAAAATGGCGAAGGAGTTTTATAACATATACACAATGATAATCATGTGGAAACTTATTCTGCTTGGACTCAAAGGGCAAACCAGGGTGCAACAGGTAAAGGACTGGAAACCAACCATGTCATAGGAAGATTAATTGAAGAAACTGGTGATGGTTAGCCCAGAGAAGAGATGACTTATGGTAATCTATTGGCAATCATCAACATTGTGCTGTTGAAAAGGCAACACATTTGGTGTCAAAGGATCTGGGTTCAGGTCATGTCTCTACTCTTTACCACCAGTTTGACCTTGAGTATCTTTGAATATCCAGAGCAGGATGATCAAGATATTGAAGGGTCTTGAGTTCATGACCTCAACTTGAGGATCAGTTAGAGAAACTGGGAATAACTAGCCTAGATAAAAGAAGATACAGGGGACACATAAAACCTTTGTAGATTCAAGAAGTATCTAGAGGCCTGTTGTGTGGAAGAGGGATGGACCTGGGAATAATGTTTAGATGTTTCAAAGAGATCAATTTAAGTTTGATGTCAGGAAAATCTTCTTTAATTCTGTCATCTGAAAGTGAAATGGCCTACCCCAAGAGCTTCTGGGTTCTACTTTCTTGAAGGGCTTCAGGTGAAAGTTGGACAGCTACTTATCCAGTATGTTGTAGGGGGGGTTCCTTCATGTATGGGTGAAACAAGTTGGCCACTGAGGTCCCATACAATTCTCAAATCTGTAATCCTATAATAGTTTTCTCATCTGTAAAATAAGAAGAACTAAAAAAATCTCTTGTTGCTTCCACCTCCAAACTTTATGATAATTATAACCAGAGTATTTGAAGGGCAGTCACAGGACTAGTATTATTCAATGTGGTACCAAAGGCACAAGCAGGAGCAATGTGGAAGATGCAGAGAGGCAAATTTAAGTTTGATGTGAGGAAAAACTTGCTAAAATTGGAACAATCTTAAAGTGAACGAAATAGGGTGCTTTTGGAGGTGTTTTTGCATCACATGAAGTCTTCAAGCTCTCAGGCTGGGGATCTTATAGAAAGGATTTATGTTGTAGTAGAGATCTTCTGAGTTTTTTTCCAATTCTGAGATCTGTGATTTTGTGATATCAGGAATAGAATCTGTTCAAAATTTATGAATAGTAAATTGAAATGTGGTATTGACACAGGGATTTTTGTTGCTTTGTCAGGAATTTATGATAATACATTGAACTTTTTTTTACACGAGTTTCTCTTTGAAGGAGACCTTTCTAGAAAAGAATATCTGTGGATTATTGGGATGTTTGATGTGTAAATGGGAATAGTTGGTTGGGTGGAGTGGCACGAGCTTTGCTTATAGGGGAGACTGAAGTTCTTTGGTGCTGTAATGTGCTACAATGATCAGGTGCCCCAACTAAGCTCAGTACCAATAGCGTGAATACCTGAGAAAAGGGGAAAGGAGATATGCTACTTTAGGAGGGCTGAATTAGCCCTGGCTGGAAATGGAGCAAGTCAAAGTTCCTATGCTTATCAGTATGGGGATCACACTTGTGAGTAACTCTTGCACTTTCAACCTGGGTGAGTTGGGGATGCCTAGTTTTGATATTTTTTTAAGATAAAAAATGCAAGATTTTTTAGTTCTTCTCATTTTACAGATGAGAAAACTATTATAGGATTACAGATTTGAGAATTGTATGGGACCTCAGTGGCCAACTTGTTTCACCCATGCATGAAGGAATCCCCACTACAACAATTTAACAAAGTAACTAAGAGGCTCATAGAGCTGCCATCTTGGCTTTTTCGTCTGGGTATTCTTTCTACTTCCTCTATAATTGTTAAAGATAGTTGAATGCAAAAGAGCTATAATTTTATCAGAATGGAACTTCTAAGGTGAGAACCCTCTCAATTGGCAGAGGCCAAAATCCCATTTTTAATGTAGTAAGTAAGCCCCAAGGAGTTGCCTGGGGCACATGGAAGTTAAGTGAGTTATTCAGGATCACATTGCTAGCTACAAAGCATCAGAGACTGAATTTGATCTTAGGTCTTTCTGACTCCAAGCACAACACTCTGTCTACTATACTAAACATAACAAGATGCTTTGATTTCATGCAGTTTCATACAAATGAGATTCATTGGATGATTCTTTTAAAGAAAATGACAAATTAGTAGGGGTGTCCAGGGGTGTGTTTGAGCCAGCTTATAGTGGCTTACAAAAAACAACTATTAAAATTTCAAGTGTTCATTTATACTTTGGAAATTGGCAAGGCTAAAAATCAGAGCTCAGGTTAATTATTAGACTTCTTTTTGGTTATCTGGATTGAAGAAAGTGATGGAGAAAATATAATAATACATATTGAACTTAAAAGTTTATCTTACCTATATTCTCCCCTTCCCCAGGCCTCCCCCCAAACACAATTGGTTGTTAAATATTTACCAGCACACCTCTCGATATAAACTAGGTACTCTCAGATAGACCTAAATTCAAAATAAATAGTCCTGTGGAAAAGCATGACCCCAAGTGGTGTCTGCATGTCTGGGAAGAAAGAACAGTGTGAGACAGTCAGAAAAGAGGTATTTTTAGATTCAGAAGACCCAAGTGCAAATTCTGACTCTGGGTGACATTGAGCAAGTTACTTAACTGAATTACCTGAAAAACCTACAGAGTTGAATTAGATGGTCTATAAGGCCTCTGCCATCTCTAAATCCTATGGTCTACACATTAATGTGGATCCCCTATTTATCCAAGTGCTCAGATGGGAATGATATATGATGGTACTTCTCTCCTCATTCCTAAATGGGAACAAGTGCAGAAAAAATAAATCAACCATCCCAGCTTATCCCACAGGAGGCTTACAGTGAGAGGACACCTCCAAGAAAAGCAGATGTGAATATAAGGCCTGCACTTTTCTGTTAGACTGAGATACCAAGAAAGAAAGGCAGAAAAGGGGGCAAGGAAAAGGAGAGGGGGTGAAGAAACTCAAACATTAAGGGGGAATGGAATGTCTTCTCTTCTACTGGCCACAATACATATATTTGTTAAAAAGCAAGGGGCGGAGAAGACATGCATGCCTGATATTGAAGAAAAGCCTGTTTGTGTCTCAGACACTGGAGAAATTGTTCAAGAACAGTTCATCCATGTGAAAATATGACCCATGTCATTCTGCCAGGGTCATTGAGACATGGAGCTGCTGAGTAAGGCCTGATTGGGTAAATCCAAGATCCCGGGGGTGTACTTACTTCCTAGCACCCAATTTTTCCAAGATATAAAAAAAGAACAATAAAGACTCTGGAAGTAAGGTTATAGAGTGCCATTAGCGTGGGTGAGACAGGGTCTCAATAGGGTGGGAACCAGCAGGATCCCAGACATGGCACCATTCTTCTAGAGCCCCCACCTTTTTTCCCACTGGGCAAAAGTAGTGGAAAAAAATGTACCCTTGGCTAGCTTCTTTGGGAGGCAGAATAGGAAAGAGGAAGAGGTATAGACAATGATATAATAATAAGAATAAAAGAATTGACCCTCTACTACTTCTTTTCAATACTGCCACCTCCACATTTCCCATCCTTGCAGATTTGGGGGATATATACATTCTAAACCCCAAATTATAGGGAACTGAAATTACTTTTTGAAGTGTAAATGAAAGCCAGATTTGAATGATGCAAACATTCAATGGCAGCCTAGGCATAAGGTATAGAGTGAATGGCAAAACTCTTTCCTGTAACACTCATTAAGCTGTCTGTGGTTTGGGGCTGTGGCTTTGTGATACTTAATTAACTGAAAAGCCGAAAAGAAAATCAACCAAAAAACCAGTTGTGATGTTTACATCATCCCACTAGATAAGCCTTTTCTTTACTAAAAAATAGACTGAAGTATCACTGTACTGACATGGTGTCAACATACATCCTCCATGTCTCCATCTGTGAATCCCAATGTTCTCCATGACCTTAATATATAAATCATTCAATTAAGCTGACCTAATTGGGCAAACATATATTAAACACCTCCAAAGTATAAACCACTGTGCCATATGCTAGGTATGCAAAATAAATAAAATAAAAGTTCTATTTTTAAACAGTGTACAGTCTAATAGCAACATGGACAAATAAATAAACAACTACAGTACAGAGGACAGTGAGGGAAGTGCAAATAAAAGAACCAGAGAAAATGATAGGAGAATTTTGATGAGGGAGAGATCAGTACAGTGTGGGAGGATGACTGGAGAAGATCGACCCACGTTGGAGTTTTTTTAATTTTTAAAATGTTTTACTTATGCTCTTTTTAATATGATTTCACTTGTGATGGCACCATCATCATCCTATGATCTCTCCCCCAGCATACTAGGAGGCAGGTAGAGTGATTAACTGAAATAAAGAAGTCGGGGGAGAGTATAACAAGTTCAGTTTTGGACATGTTGGAATTCTAACCATAGTGAAAAATGAAGTAGGGCAAGTCAATGAAGAATTTGACAAGACCTTACAAAGCAAATTAATCTACTTGTTGATCTTCATTTTCTTTAGGGTGAAGGTGGGTACAGAGCTAGATAGCAAAAAATGTGATGCCATGTTTTCATTTTACTTCATAAGAAATTAAAGAAAGTAAAGGGCTGCATGTTTTTGAAAATAGAATTATAAGGCAGAGGCACTGCACAACATTTCAGAAAATGAAATTGCCTATACTTTATCAATGGAGATGGAAATGGAAAGTTGCTCCAGTATCTTTATCAAGAAAACCCTGCATGGGGTCATGAAGATTTGGACATAACTAAAACTACTCAGGAAGAGTACTTTAATAGATTGAAGGCAGCTGCTAGTTCATGTGGGCTTCACTTCAGAATCAGCTGTCTGTAGGCAGACTGAACTTCAACTAGTTAAAACAAAGGTCAAAATCAACACCAGATTGGGGGAGAGGGAAGAGACTGATGATGTGAAAGCACTGCTTTCATTAATTTCAGTTCAGATTTTAGCTATTTTAGCTGTTTATTTTGAAAAAAAAAATGAGAAACAGACCAAAGTAAAGATATGGACTCTGATTATCACTATTTCTTAGAGTTCATTAATTGACATACTACAATAAGGTAGCCAAAAGAACCCAAAAACTTTTTCACATAGTACAGACTTGATTTTCTTGCCAAGTAGAGAGACGTAGCAGTCAAGGAAGGACAACACCTGTTGGGAAGAATATAATCTTGTTTGGAAAACATTAAGGATAGGCATGGATAAAGAGGAAAATAGTATCACATCAGAAAACTATGAAAAACAACACTGGAGAAAAGGAACCTTTAGAAAATTTGATGTATAATGCAATGGAAATCATCCAATGAACATTTGTAGAAGAAACTAGAAAGTGGACCACAAGTAGATGGAATAAATTTGTCCGCATCTCTTTAGCAATATAATCTCACCTTGATTAATGAGACTGGATCATCTTGTTTCCTGATGAAAGGAGATGACACATAGGAAGACTTGTTTGGACTTGACCAAGTACACACATGCATGTGCATACACACACATACAAACACATAAACATATATGATTTATGCTGGAAGCAATGTAATTTTGAGAGCAATCAGTCTCATCAGTTGAACATTGTACCAGGAGATATGGATGGAAAGACAAAAGTGAAAACAATATTTGCCCTCATAGAGCTTACATTCCCCCAGGGGAGATGAACATGTGCATATATAGGTAGGGGGTATGCAGATAAATGTTTAAAAATAGGTATGCAGATAAATACTTAAAAATAGTCTCTCCAAGAAATGTATGTATAATATACTTTTAAAACTGAATTTAGATATTGAACTTTTCTTCATTACTTTCCTAAGTCTCCTAGACAATCAAGAAAATAATAAATTGAGCCCTGATTTATAGTATTTGGAGATTTCCAAGATATAAATAAATACTCACTCTTAAAATTTAATGATGTACAAGAGTCAGAACAATCTGGCTCCAGCACACCCTTGGTATAGGATTATATAAAATACATGCAAAGTAGGTTTAAGGTAATTTTTAGGAATAATATGTCAGCAACTGAAGCAGATCAGGGAAGGCCTCATGCTGAAGGCAGTGTTTGATATAATACTTAATTAGGGATTCTTAAAGGTGGAGTAAGAAGGAAGGATATTCTAGACATGTAAGAAAGTCCGTGCAAAGGCATGGAGATGGGAAATGAGCCAATGTGACTGAATCATAACATGTGCAAAATAGAATAATTTTTTTTGAAAGGGTGAAGGCAAGGCAATTGGGATTAAGTGACTTGTCCAAGGTCACATAGCTAGTTAAGTGTCAGGTGTCTGAGCCCGGATTTGAACTCTGGTCCTCCTGACTCCAGGACTGGTGATCTACTCACTTTGCCACCTAGCTGCCACAGAAAAATTTTTAAATAAGACTAGAAAGGTTGGGGTCAAATCTTAAGGAACCAAATATTAGAGTTTAAATATTATGTTAGTGATGATAAACATTAGCGTCTATTGAGTAGCGGAGTAACATGGATAGATCTAAATTTTAGGAAAATTATTTTGTCAACTGTGTGAAGGGTAGTTGGGAAGAAAGGAAAAATTTGAGGCAGGTAGATCAACAACAATAATAATATAATAATCGGCTACTATAATAGTGCAGACAAGAGTGAGGATGGTGTCTTATAATTGGAAAGAAGGAAATGTACTTGGCATATTGTCAAGATGGAAACATCAAGATCTGGCAACTAATTGAGGGAAAAGAGTATGGAATTAAGGAATCACTGATGTCACAACCCAAGCAACTGGAATTTGATGGTATTCTTCAGAGTTAATAGGAAAGATTAGAAGAGAGGTGAGTTTTGTAGGAAAAAATACTGAATTCTGTTGTGGATGTCTTGAGTTTAAGATATCTATGGGACTGGTGCAAGACTTGGAAGTCCTACAGACAGACTTGCACAATCAGACAGATGGGTATAGGCATCATTAGCATCAAGATGAATAGTCAATCCCTCAGAGCCAATAAGGTCACCAAATGAGTGGATGTAAAGATTTAAAAGAATGTTTAAAAATCACTAGTCAAATAACCCCAAAGATGAATGAGAATCAGTTACTGATTACTCACATATATACCAACATTCTCATCGCTATAAAAAAATGCCATAGGAATGACATGCATGTATACTAAGGGTGTTCATAATCAAGATATAGAAAGGGAACAAGCAGGTTTTTACAGATTTTTTTCCTGTAGCAGACCACACCTTCATAATCATACACTGAATTGCCTCAGAGATGTAGAGAGTACAATACAAAATCCCACTGTGTTTTGTTGTTTGTTGACATCATTTGAGAATCATCTGCTTAGGGTTGATAACTGAATCTATGGGAAAAGTTAAATTCATCAAGGGAGTGATTTAGAAAGGAAGCTTTAGGGACACCCCAATGTGTGAGGAATAGGGAGAAGACAAGTAATCTACAAAAAGACAAGAACAGAAATAAGTTATAGGGGTAGAGGAAGCATGAGAGGACAGTATTATGGAAGCCAAAGAGAGAGAATCAGTAATTACAAGAAAGCATCTTTTTTAAGGAGTTGGTGGGTCATGCCCTAAAATAAAATAAATATAAAATAAAATAAAGATAGGTCAAGAACAATAGGAACCTTCCCCCTCCCCCTACCTAAATTACCTTGGGATTTAGTGAGATCACTAATAACTTTAGAGAGTGCTGTTTCAGTATAATGGTGAAGATGTAAAGCCTCATTATCAGTTTTTACTGAGTGGGGAAAGAGTAAATGGAAGTGGTGAGATCAGAGAATTTAATGAATAAATGAACCAGTATTATGCGCCAAGACCTATGCTAAATTCTGGAGCTTCAAAATCAGAAGTAAATATAATCTTTGCACTGAAGGGTGAATTAGAGGTAGGGTGACAACACAAATAGGGAAATGAGGTCCAGGATGAGATGATTGTTCAGTTGTGTCTGGCTCTTTGTGACCCGTGGACTATATAACATGCCAATACTATTCGTGAGGTTTTCTTGGCAAATTACCGGAGTGATTTGTCATTTCCTTCTCCAGTGGATCAAGGCAAACAGAGATTAAGTGACTTGCCCAGGGTCACGCAGTTAGCAAATATCTGAGGCCAGATTTGTACTCAGGTTTTCCTAACTCCAGGCCCAGTGCTCTATCCATTGAGCGATCTAGCTGCCAGGATGAGGTAGTATAATTTAAAAGGTACTAGGATGATGGATTAGATTGACACCTCCTTTTGAGTTAATAATAGTTTCAGGGGGTTACAGGATTGAAAGCAATTTCTTTGGATGGGAAGAACTGCATATATTAGTAAAGTGAGAGAATAGATTGAGTAGAGAGGGAATTATTGAAAGTTCATGAAGGAGAGAGTAGATAATTGATGGGAAAAGATTGTGGAGGGAACAGGAGAGGGCGGGATTGAATGTACAGGTAAAAGTAGAAACCTTAAAAGCAAGGAAGAGTCTGCCTATTCTTGGAGTCATCTTTGACTCTTCCCTCCTTCTGACCCCACACATGTAAGTGTGGATCACTCTCCAAGGTTGCTTGATTCTAATGTAATCTTTTCCATATCTGGCCCATACTCTGCTTTCCACTGTACCCACCCTTCAGGTCTTTCTTTCTTTTTACTTAGGCTACTTTAAAAGGGTTTTTCTGTCTGTAGCCTACTCTCTGTCTGATCTATCCTACATGCTACCCAAATAACCTTCCTAATGTGTCTCTATGTTCATGCCATGCCACTACTCAAAAATTTTCAATGTCTC
>NW_027187378.1:2065160-2175561 GCF_028583685.1 Petaurus breviceps papuanus
ACCCCTCAGACTGGTGCTTGGTCCCCCTACACTCTGCAGGCCAGGAGCTGAAGCTGCCAGGTGGCGCTGGCAGGCTGTGCTGGCGTCTCATTGGTTTCTCGCTCCAGGGGTAAAAGCCACGCACTCCCACTTCCTGGGTCCCAAAGTCCAGACTGCACTGGCCTCTCACCTTGTCCTTCACATCTATGTATTGATAAATCTGGAAAAGGCCACAGCTGCTGCTGATCTGGAGTCCCTCTGGCTGTTGGCTGGTCAGGCCCACCCTGGGGCTGAAGCGTGGTGCTGGGCTTGGCTCCCAGAGCGCTGCGCTGGCCGATTCCTGCCGGCCTGCCGGGCTGTCCTCAGTGGGAGGTTAGCTTCTCTGTGTCATTTTGTGGGTTCTGCAGCTCCAAAGTTTGTTTAGAGTCCCCTTTTTACATGGATTGGGGAGGGTGGAAGCTGGAGCCTCGGGAAGGTCCTGCTTCTACTCCGCCATCTTGGCTCCGCCCCATGTCTCCCTTTATTGCCCTTTAAAGATGGTCACATTCCATTTGATTCAATTAAGTATTTATTAAGCATCCATCATGTGCCAAGATGATAATGATATAAAGGCATTAGTGAAACAGACTCTGCCTTCAAGGAAATTTAAGGAGGCAGGAACGGTAGGAAGGCGCACACACACACACACACACACACACACACACACAGGTAAATACAAAGTAGTTTGAAAAAGGAGAGAAGACTAACATCTGGGGTGGGGTATGATGGAAGGCTTTACCTCTTGGTTAGAGGTGGCCATTGAAGCCATTTGCCATTTGATAAACAGTCAAAGGATTGGGGTGGCCAGGTGGCGCAGTGAGTAAGAGCACCGGCCCTGGCATCAGGAGACCCAAGATTTGTTCTGGCCTCAGATACTTGGCACCCACACAAAATACTGGCCGTGTAATCTTGAGCAAGTTACTTAACCCCAATTTATTTTAAAAAATAGTCAAACGATATGCAATTATATATGTGTGTGTATGTGTGTGTAATTAATTAATTTATTTTTAGTTTTCAACATTCACTTCCATAAGATTTTGAGTTTTAAATTTTCTCCCTTTCCTTCTTCTCTCTCCTCCCCAAGACAGTGTGCAATCTGATACAGACTCTACTTATACATTCATATTAAACATATTTTCACATTAGTCATGATGTAAAGAAGAATTAGAATTAGTGGGAGGAACCATGAGAAAAAAGAAACAAAACAACAAAAGAAAAGGAGATTAAATAGTATACTTCCATCTGTATTCAGACAAAGTTCTTTCTCTGGATATGGATAGCATTTTCCATCATGAGTCTTTTGGAGTTGTCTTAGATCCTTGCATTGCTGAGAAGAGCCAAGTCTGTGAAAGTTAGTCATTGCACAATGTGGTTGTTACTATCTACAATGTTCTACAGGTCATGTTCATTACACTCAGCGTCAGTTCATATAAGTCTTTCCAGGTTTTTCTGAAGTCTGCCTTGAATAGGCAATTTTTAGTACAAGGTATCAAAGCTATCAATACTGACATGGAAATAATCCTCTAAATCACTACTGATTAAAGAAGTGCAAATTACAGCTCCGAGATACTACCTCACACATATCAGATTGGCTAACATGACAGAAAAGGAAAATGACTAATGTTGGAGAGGATGTGGAAAAAACTGGGACACTAATGCATTGTTGATAGAATTGTGAACTAGTCCAAACATTCTGGAGAACAGTTTGTAACTATGCCTAAAGGGCTATAAAACTGTGAATTTTCTTTGACCAAGCAATCTACTAGGTCTAAATCCCAAAGTGATCAAAGAAAAGGGAAAAAAAAAAGACTTTTTTGTACAAAAATATTTATAGCAGATCTTTTTATAATGGCAAAATATTGGAAATTGAGGGTATACCTATCAATTGGGGAATGACTGAACAAGTTGTAGTATATGATTATGATGGGACATTATTGTGCTATAAGTAATGATGAATGAAATGCTTTAAAAAAAACCTAGAAAGAATATAATGTATGAATTTGCACACAGTAACAGTAATATTGTAATAATGATCATCTGTGAAAGACTTAGCTGCTCTGCTCAAAACAGTAATCCAAGATAATTCCAAAGGACCCATGATCCACCTCCAGAGAGAGAAAATGATGACCTCTAAATGCAGATTGAAGCATACTTTTTCTTTTTTAGTTTTGGTTTTTCTTTGGTCTGTGTTTTCTCTTTGCAACATGGCTAATATGGAAATATGTTTTCATGGCTTCACATATATAACTGACACAAATTGATTGCTTTCTCAAAAATGGGAGGAAGGTGTGGAGGAGGGAAAGAATTTGGAACTCAAAATTTAAGAAAATGAATGTTAAAATTTTTACATGTAATGGAGAAATATTTAATGAAATAAAAAATTAGTAAGAAAGAAGCCTGAGACTTGAAGGAAGATAAAGATTATCAGAGGCTAAGATGGAAAAGTTCATTCTCTTTAGATTTTGCAATTGAAGCCAAGAGAGACCCCAGAACCATGATAAGACAGTAGAGTGGGGTGAGGAGCCTGAGACCTCGAGGTCACATGTGACCCTCTAGGTCCCTAAGTACAGTCCTTTGACCAAATACAAACTTCACAGAACAAATCTCCACAAAAGGATTTGTTCTTTAAAACTTGGACTCAGTCAAAAGGCCACACCCAAGGACCTAGAAGGTCACATGTGGCCTTGAGGTCACAGTCTCCCTACTCCTGAACTAGAGTAGGACTTTACTAGAAGAAAATTTGAAAATGAATGACAATGACTTACTATTCTTCACAAATGGTTATATTAGTTTTCGAAGGTAGTCCTTATCAAAAAATAGATGTGAACAAACAGCAGGGATTGACCAATTAGGAAGACAATAGTCATGAATAGCACTCCATCAATTATTCCTATATTCAATTAGACCTTGAATCAATAAATGACTCTTTTTTTTGGTCCAAATTTAGGAAACCCGTGCTTTTTCTGAAGGTAATGAGTACTGCACACATTGGTCCTACTAAGGAACTTATCTTTGACAAATGGAATATACCAGACTAGATTTAGTCCTGGGAGGCCTGTAGTCTAATAAAAAAGGGGACTAGACAGGCTTTTCTCATTAACTTTGACTTGTTAAACAACAAACCTAATACCCTAGAGAAAAATTACTTACATGTTGGCTTGTGGATAATGACTAAAATTTCCCTTTAAGGGAAGAATAGAAAAGTACTCAATATGAAGCAAGAATGGGTATTTGTTTCCTACAAGCAAAATGAATACTGAATAAACTAGACTTACAAATAAATAAACTTACAAATGAATAAACTAGATTTACAAATATGCATAGATGATAAGATTTAAACTCTGGTAACAGTGATAACTAGTTAGCTCCCCCCATCACCCCAAGTTCATACTTAAAAATATTTATACACAAATTGATTTGCAGGATTGCTAGTTAGGCATTTTATATTTCACCTTGGCTCTGCATTGTGCAGTCAATTGTCAGCCATGCTTCTAGAAAATGGACCAGTCTTGGGCAATCCTTTTTCCAGTAGGTCTTTTCCAAGCATTGTAGAGAGGCACTATTCATCTCAGAAAAACACAAACCATATTCAGAAAGGAAAAAAAAAATGGAAAGATGAGACTGAACCCTTTTAAACATCCATTGGTCATCTGAATTTTTAGATGTACAGCCAATGAGGAGATTCTTCTCAAAATGCATGTCCTTAAACTCTGAGTTATATGTGGTCAGAAGTACACCCTAAAATCTCCCATGTTGTCAACCAGAACCAGGAAGAGAAACTCTGAATGTTTCTTGGGTTGGACCACATTAACATAATGTCTTTTCTCCTCTGAAATCAGAATGCATGTGTATACACATGCACACACACACAAAGGGAAAGATAAATCACTCTCAATTATTAATATGTTTCAAACACTTTTTCTACTTTTTCTTGGTCATCTCTCATCTGTAAGATGGGAGAGTTGGAGGTGATCACTAGGGTTACTTTCATTTCTCTTTTTTGTCTTTATTAATTAATTTTCTCCCCTTCTCTCTTCTCCTCTGCCCCTGCCACCCCGCCATGGCAGCTTGCTTTCATTTCTAACATTATGTGAACTGATGAATCTATATTTCCAAGAATCAGTAATACCACTTGTACTTGCCATTTGTTTTCTAAGTGGCTATAATTATATAATCACTTGTTAAGGAGCAAAACAAAAAAAATATCAGAATGAAACTCCACTGCTGATTCAGTGGCTCCCAAGGCCTGTTCATGGTTTGCTGTGACCAGAGCTATGCAGGTGGGGCCTGTCCTGACCTGTGCTCCACTCTCACCTAGGTGCAAAAGACCTTTCCTACTGACCTTCTAAATTGTCTTGGGCTGGAAAAAAGTTTCAATCTGTCTTTTTTGGGGGTTTCTAACACTCTAGAATTTGTTTAGAGTCATTATTTAAGGGTATTTAGAGAGGTTTGGGGGAGAGCTCAGGTGATTTTCTGCCTTTACTCCACCATCTTGGTCCCACCTCCTCCTCTCTGGATTTTTGTGGCACTTATCTACCTCAGTTCTCTCCTTCTTCTACTGGCTTGAATACTCTTTCTTAGTGACCTTTGCTGTATCACTATCTATATTCCTCCTCCTACATGTGGTAATATCTTAAGACTCTATTTTCTCTCAGCAATCTTGTCATTTCCCTTGGGTTTTATTATCACTTCTATGCAGATGAATTATACATGTATATATTTAGCATTGGTGGTCTTTCTCCTGAGCTCCAAGTCCTCTTTATCAATAGGCTAGTGGACTCAATGTATTCAAAACAAAATCATTATTTCCCTCCTCCCTCCTGCCCCCAAGCCCATCTTCTAAACTCTAATTCTGGTGAGGTCAACACAGTCTTTTCAGTCACCCATTTTCCTTACCCTGGAGCCCTCCTTGATTTCTTACTCTCCTTCATTCCAAATGTCCAAATAGTTGCCAGATCTTTTCATTTCTACCTTTATATCTTTAAATCTCTCCATCAATCAGTTGATAGTCATTTATTAAATACCTGCTAAGTGCCAAGTATTGTTCATAAATGTAAAAAAAATATTCCCGTTTTCAAGGAGGTACACACACACACACACACACACACACACAGAGGCAAAATGAATAGAAGGTAGTTGAATAGAGGATAGTGTGGGACAGGGGCCGTGAGCAGTTGGGAGAGATCAGAAAAGGCTATTTGTAGAGGAAGGTAGATTGCTTCTCTACAAATTCCACTCTGGCATTTAAAAAGCCTTTCGCAGCAGGGATCCAACCTCCCTTTTGGGTTCATCACATACAGTCTCTTTTTATGAATTCTTTGGTTCTATAGACTGGCTTTTCTGCTGTTGCTCACCTGCAACATTCCATCTTTCATCTCTGCAAAGGCACAGGTTCTACTCCATATCTGTTCTGCTCTCCCTCTTCACCCCTGCTTCTTAGAATCTCTAGTTTCCATTGAAGTTCAGCCAAAATACTGACTCCTAATGTTCCAAGCCTCCTTTCCTCCCAGCAGTTTCCAGTCCTATCCTCAAATTGCCTTATGTTTAGTGTGTGTCAATTTTATGTATCAATTTTTTGATGCTATCTCGACCAATAGAATCTATACTCTTGGAGATTCACCTTTGATTCCCTAGCATAGTGTGTGGTGCATGGTGTTGTTGAATTCTTTTAGTGATATACAACTCTCTGTGACCCCTTTTGGAAGTGTTGTTTGCAGAGATACTGTAGTGATTTGCCATTTCCTTCTTCAGCACATTTTACAGATGAGGAAACTGAGGCCAACAAAGCTAATGACATGTCCAGGGTCAAACAACCAATAAGTGTCTGAGGCCAGATTTGAACTCAGGGAGATGAGTCTTCCTGATTCCAAGCCTGGTCCTCTATCCATTATGTCACCTAGCTGCCCTAGGCACATAGTAGACACTTGATAAATCTTTAATGACTGATCAAGTAGAACTTAATGAATCTCCATTGATTGATCAAATTATAGTTATCATTTATTGCCATAATTGTCATTACTTTCATTTATTGTCATTTGAAATGTAATGATCTGTCATCTATCTTAAGCTTTTTGATAAATATTTTATATATATGAGCAAACAAGAAGGTCAGAATATGGTAATGGGAAGCTTTGGATTGGAACCAAGAAGATCACTTCTAGCCTTGGCTCTTTCACTAACAGGATAAATGTGACCTTGAGCAAGTACCTGTGATGGTAATGGGAATTTTAAGATCTTCCCTGCTCCTTAATAGACTGAATGTAATCACGTGGAGTCTATGGTGGGAGGAGCTTGTTGAATGGGTGGAGCAGAGCCCAGAGGAAGCTGGGAATCAGAGAAGTTAGAATGGAGGGAGGGAGGAGAGAGAAAACACACAAGGAGAAGTTAGGTTTCTGAGTGTTTGTGGGAAGGCTTTGGGATGGTGTTGCTCTCTGCAGTGATAATATATATATTAACTTCTTTGTTACTATGATGGATTCAGTTTTCTGGTGTTGGGACTTGACTTTCTGCTGATTGAATAAATGTTTTGCTTCTATCTTCTATATGGAGTTTGTTATATTTTGTGATTTAGAACTATGCCGGCATATTCATAGTAGCAGTTGGTGCTATGGATATTTCCTTGGCTTCTTTGTACCTCAGAGTCCTCCTCTGTAAATGAGGTTAGATCAGACTTTCAAGTTCCGTTTTAGCTATAAAGCTCTAAGCTTTATGTTTCTTTTAGAGAGCTTTACCATTCTTTTCAGATAGGGGTTTGCACCATCTGTTTGAAAGTCCTGGGTTACTTGTGATCATGGAGCACCTGTGTCAAAAAATACTATTTGCTGTGGCATCCTCTGGCACCAGCTTAATATATTTAGGCAGCCAATTCAGTGGCTCTTGCTTAATAACTGCTAAACATTTTCTAGAGTCTTTGGGAAAAAAATGTCATGGAAGTGTAACTATTCATCTTTTATCAGGAAAAAGGAAGGGGTGAAAGGGTAAGACTTGGACTGAATCCAAGAGAACATTTCAGTTTTAAGTGTGACAGGTTTGAACCCCATTCCTTCCCTCCCCCTCTAACTCCCTCCAATTAAAGGTAGGGAATTTATTTTAAATGGCTCGTTTGAAAGAGCTCTGTTCCCCTGCATTTCTGCCTTAAGGACCTGCAGCCTTGGATCACGCTATGTCGATTAAGTTGCTCTAGGACTGGGACTCATAAAACATTTTTTTTCCAACAACTATGATGTGGTTTTTAAAACAAAAACAGTAGGTACTAGCAGATCAGGAGACTCAGTTAAAGAGTCGGAACATGAGAAAGTTGTAAAGATCTTGCTGCCATTAAGACTTTTCTTTTGAGACACTGGTATCAGCCCACTGATAAGGTATCATAAAATAACTACTGTCTCCACCCTTTATAGCACCAGCCCAGGGCTTAGTCAGACCTGGGAGAATGGAATAAGGAAGAGTTTGTGAAATTGAATTAAAGGAAGGTGACCTTCAGGTTACTGTGGTCTTTTGGTGGGGTCTTGGGGTGGAAGGTTCAAGACCTGGTGTGAAGAGGTCAGTGTGACTTTTGGATGCCAAAGTTCACAAGTCTTCAATTATAAATACTATATGTAGGAAATGAATGTTTACTCCTCTCTAATGTTAGCAAACTGGAAGGATAAGATGGCTTCCTTTTGACGTGAAAAAAAAAAAGACCTAAATGGGAGATGCTATTTTAAACAACGAACAGCTGTTTCATCTTGGAGCAAAAAAGAACAAAGAAAACACCATCAGGTCTACATAGGATATGTTGTAGTTTCCCTTGTGTTTTTTTTTTTAAACGATTAAAATATTTTATCTGGATTTGTTTTCTTTACAAACTGGAGACATGAAAAGTTAAAATATTAGCCTAAACTACTCAATCAGGAGACTCCATTGAAGAATTTCCTTTTCATCATTCTGAATGTAAACAATATTTCATTGCTTTAACATTAAGTGTTTTCTTTGTTAATCCAACAGAGATTAATGTGTGGAATGCTGAAGTTTGCCATCTGAATATAGTTAGGGGGAAAGCCACTATGGTCCATGGGTAATATATTTTAGGCAGAACTAAAGCAATAGGATGCTATTTTTTCAAGGGCCAAGAAGTTTTGCAAACTCTGAAGACCATCTATCTATAAGCATCAAGGGTAGCATGAGTCATTGATTTTAGCGATTCAATTATTCAATTTATGTTGGAGAATTTTGCAATTGTGCTCCCCATAAGCTTAAAGGATAAGAGTCAAATTTTGGAATTTTTGCTATAGAATCTCAATTAAGCACAACTCAGATGTTACCTTTTACATGAGACCTCACTTGATTTAAGGAATTAGAGCTTACTTTCCTCTTGGAATTACTTTGTGTAATTTAGTAATTATATGTGTATTCATTATATCTCCCTAGAATAACATAAATTTCTGAAGGGCAGAGACTGATTGGGTTTTGTCTTTGTATTCCCAAACACTTAGCTGGTCCTTGGGTAGGTTTAATCAAACCGAATAATTGCTTGGATAGTAAGTTCCTGAATTTCAGAATATTCTTCTTAGAAACAAAACATTTCTCAGACTCAATGCAGAAAATCCAATTCCTTGTCTTTAAAGGAAAATAATTCCCCACACCCCAATTTTTAGCAGTGTTGTGAAAAGAGTACTGGGCCCAGAGTCAGGGTATCCAGGTTTAAATCCTGCCTCTTACACTTAGTACCTGTAGGAATTTGGGAGATTATTTAACTTCCTTGTGCTTTAGTTTTCTCACCTGTAAAATTAAAGAGTTTGACTTGATGAACCCTGAGATCCTTTCCAAATCAACTTATAATCTATGATCTCTATGTAAATTAGAAAGAACTAATGCTGCAAGAGCCAAACAGCAAGTGTAGGTGTTCCTGGTAATTTGTCTAATTAAGCTATTTTCCTTCAGCTTCTTTAATCACCATAGCTTTTTTCCCATTCCTGGTTTCTAGCTACAAGCCACATACATCAGACATATGCATCTTGTAGCTGGGATACATATGAGTGTGTCTATATGTATGAGTATATACTTATATGTATACATATACAACCAATCAATAAGCATTTATTAAGCACCTACTATATGCCAGGCATTGTGTTAAGTGTTAGGGATACAAAAAGAGGCAAAATAGGGTTCCGCACTAGAGGAGCTTAAAATTTACGGGAAATACACATATATGTATCTTAGGGAACTCTTCATGACGAAGAGTTCTTCTAACTTCTAGCAATGTATACTCATCATGTATTCATCAATGTAAACTTAATCTGCATCTTCTATTAGTAACAGTATCAATAGTAATATCATATATATATACTTTTATGATTTGCAAACTATTTTTCTCCAAAATTTGTGAAAAAATAGGTAATACACATATTATTATACTGATTCTAGATGAAGATAATAAAGTTCACTTAAAGGTCTAAGCCCACAATCAACATAGTTACTAAGCATTCAAATGGGAACCACTTCTCTCAATAATGGTTTGCTTACATTTAAACAATAATGAATCTCTTTTTATTGTGTCTCAGAGTTCAGAAAATATTTTCCTTGTGACTATTTGAGGTAGGCAGTTTAAGTATCTTTATACCCATTTTACAATTGAGGAAAGTGAAGTTCAGAGGAGTTGGGATTGACACCCCCATTTTCTGATCCTGAGTGATTCTCACTACTGTCCTTCCTCAGAACAAAGGAGCTGCATTTATAGAAGATGGTGTTTTCCTCACAAATCCGAGAGATGTAGTCGTGAGAAAATCTCATTTTATGTTAGGTTTCCCTTGGTATAAAAATGTTCAATTGGTCTTCCCTCTCCTAAAGCCTCCCCCCAAACTCCATCCCATATACCCTAGCCTAATTGTGTGGTTAGGAAAAAAAATCTTTCTTAAAATTAGAGTTTTAAAATTTATGGATATTCATTTTCATTTAAAAAAAATCATAGGAATTAAGGCATTTGCTTTTCTAATAGCATTTCTTTACCTCATAGTTCTACATTTTTCACCAATTGTGCTTGTAGAAACTGTAAGGTACAGTTTTAGTTAATGTGGTGAGCAAAATGGTATACCCATTCAAAAATATTTTATAGGAATTGGCTTAGAGGTGAAGGAACTTGTGAAAAATGTACCCTCGGGGCCTTATTTCTTACAATTTTATGTTGAAATAAGGGCAGATTAAAAAAAAATGTTAAGAGCAGGAAGTGCTGGGTCAGAGCCTAGGATTTCTCTTGCCTTCAGGGTAGCTTTATAGCTCAAAGGTACAAACTGCTCTTCAAATCCCTGAAAGAAATGTATGAGCCAGATCACACACACACACACACACACACACACACACACACACACTTTAAAATGTACTTAGATTTTTTGGACACCATATATACTATACACACACACACACATATATATTTATATACACATACATATTTATTCAGATTTCATTGTGCTGTATATTTATAAACTGTTCTGTCAAACTCTGGAACATAGGTTCACTTCCCACCATTTTAATGGCCACAAATGTTTGCTTGGAAGGATTCAACATTTGTTGGAGTGGACTTCGGTTTGAAATAAATTCTCAGCAGAGGCTGAGCACTCCCTAGATGGTGGTCTTAAGGTATAATCACACCCTGCTGATAGGATTTGGCAGTTGAAATAGATTGAGACCAGTCTGTCATTTTGTCTATTTAAATAAGTCATTTGTGATTAGGAGAAACCAGCATGTTTTTGTTTCTCTCACTTGTGGGTCCATACTGACTCTATTTGGTGTATGTTTCTATGCTTTAGGTGTTTTAGTTGTCCCCCCCTCCCTTTTTTTGATTAATCTTTCTCTTTACTTTTTCTTAAACAGAAAAAGATGTCAATTGCTTTTCCCTTATGGATAGCAATTCATTATGGCCATCCACATTGTCTACCAATTCATTTTTTAAACTTTGGTAAGATGAGACTGAAGGATTTTTTGGTTGAATTTCTTTAGGATGGAAACAACTAGGTTTTTCTGTTTTCTTTTCTTTCTTTTCAAAAGATTCTCCAGTTATTGGAGAGAACTTCATAATGCTTAGACAGACTGTTAGGTCATCCAAAACCATGGTGAATCCAATAAGAGAAAAAAATTTGTCCAATCAGTTGTGTTAGTCAATGTAGAGGTCAATTCTTTGGCCAGCTGAATGAATCTTTTACTTTTAACCCAGATGTTTGGGTGAAATGTGGACAGAATCTGAGATCAAAGCACAATTCTCTGCCATTTCCTTCTTTTGTTTCTAAGAGATATCCCTATGGTTGTTTATATTTCATGTTTGTTTTCATGATCGGGTATTTATCTGCTTTTATAGGCAAATCTTTAGTTTTCCATTATTGTATTTATGGGATAATAGGTATATAATTCTTTCTTGTTTTCTGTTGACTTTCTTCATATAAAGTCAAATACTTTTATTCATTATTAAGCTTTGTTCGTTAGGATTCCTTTTGGCTACAGATCATGGTAAATCTCTTGTGAAGTAACTTAAATTTAATGTGTATGTGCTGGAGGATAAAAAATAGAAATGGATAAGTATAGATATTTTAATTAGAAATTGCTTCTTTATGTTTTTATTTTTGTCTTTTTCTTTTTGGAGGGGGGAATGCAGGGCAATTGGGGCTAAGTGACTTGCCAAAGGTCACAGGGCTAGTAAGTGTTAAGTGTCTGAGGCCGGATTTGAACTCAGGTTTTCCTGACTCCAGGGCCACTGAGCCACCCCCTTTTGCTTTATGTTTTTGGTTTTTTTTGTTTTGCTTTTTAGAATTTGCTTCTTTAATAGTATTTAGAGCTAGAATTTATACAAAGCTTTAAATTTTGCAGAGCACTTTATACAAGTCAACTTATTCATTTTCCATTTTGGTTCTTAAAAATTATATACCATCTAAGACCATTATAAAATATGAGATGTTTTGTCATCAGGCTTGGAAAGACAAAATTCTCCTAATTTCTTTCTCCTGGCTTCCTACAAATATTAGTTAAAACCCCAGTTTCTGCAAAAAGATCTTCCTTAATGCTTACACATTCCCTCCGAAATTGTCTTCAACTTATTGTTTCTATATTGTTTGCACATATGTTTCCCCCATTAGATTGTGAGCTCTTTGAGCACAGGCACTATTTCTGATTTTTTTTTCTATCCCCAGTGCTTAACACAATGCCTGGCATTTATTTGGCACTTAATAAATGCTTCTTGATTTGACATGACACACATGAAAAATATATAACTGTGAGAAGTGTGAAATTAATGTAGTATGACTTGAGAATATGTGCTAAGAGATTACTAAGTAGAGGAATAACTAAATTCAGATGAGGTCAATCAATGGAAGGTTTCTTTGAAGAGTTGAATTTTGGACATGAGTTACATGGAGAGTGAGGAAGTATGAGGGCATTTTAGGTAGAAGGAATGTAATATGCAAAGGTCCAGATCTAGGAATGAGTTGTAGAAGGAGAGAGAGAAAAAGGAGATATGAAGTTGGTAAAATGGGAAGCCATTTGGCAGAGTTGGGGGAGTCTTGAAAGCTAAAATGAAGAACTCAGATTAGAGATGACTGGAAATTGGATGTCACCATAAATTCTTGAGCTGAGAATCTTACAATTCATATTGTAAGATTGTTTGTCACCCATAACCAAATTTCTACTTTTATACTGGTACCTTATTATATTATAATGATGATGCTGCTGCATTCAAATTATTATTATCATTATACAGAGTTCCTCCTTTAATGCTCCAAGGGAAGGGTAGTGATATGGGGCCAGTTTTAGATAGAGCCAAGAGGCTTCCCCTTCTAGTATAATGTCTGTATACTTCTGAATTCCTCTACTACCTCCTGCTGGTCTGGTCTGGTAATTTGTGTCAGATAATGGGCCATAAAACACTAATGGAAGAAACGAATGATCCTTTGACTGGGGACTCATAGACATAATTTTAGAATTAGTAAGTCAAGAGAGCAAGTCGTAACATAGAGAAGTGAGTGAAAACTAATCAGCATATGAAGTCAAGACATAACTATTCGTGGTTGAGGACACATCATGTGCCTACAGTTTGTGATTTTGTTGGTAGGGGATCTGAATCATTACTGATTAGGTCACAATCTTTCTGTACCTGACTAGATAAGTCTTAGAGAGTTGCCTAAGGCTTAGAAGGATTCAGTGACTTGTCCATTTTAATACATTTAGTAAGCATCATATATGACAAGATTTGAATGCAAGTCTTCCTGACTCCCATATCTAGTTGTCTATCTACTATTCATTGCTGCCTCTGGTTAAAGACAATCATTTTCACTTCCTTTTTATAGATGGAAAAACTTGAGTGATTGAATTGCTTAAAATAGTTTCATTCACAGTTTTGCATCATGGGAGTATCCAGCATAGACGTGAATCTATTCCTGTTTACTTTAGATGTAGGCCAAGATACAGAAAATTAATCCAAAACCAATTTTCCTTACTTAATATCTATACTTTATCTTGGGAAAGAGGTTCTGATTTAATTTTGGGGCAAGGTGAGGTGAATGGGAAATGGATTTTGAAAATCTTAGATAGACATCTAGAAGTGGAAATGGTGATTACAGAAAACCAGAATGGCTTCATCTAGAAAGTTTATGTCAGTTTAATCTCATTTCCCACTTTGATGTAATTATTTAACTAGTCTATGAGGAGAATTCTATGACTACAGTTTACTGAGAATTTATCAAAGCTTTTCATGAAGTCTTTTATACTATTCTTGTGGAGAAGATAGAAATATCTGGAATAGAAGATTATATAGATATATAAGTTCAGTACTGTTCCAATGGTCAGATTTAAAGAGCAGCTGATAATAGCTCAATGGTAAAATGCAAGAGGCTTCCAGTAGAGTAATCCTGAGGTTGGTAGTTGCCCTTTTGCTGTTTAATAATTTTTTTCAATGACTTGAATAAAGATATTGACCTCCAGTTCACAGATGTGCAGATGATACAAAACTGAGAGGGATGGCTAACTCACTGACTCTGGATCCCCCCAAGAAAATATTAATGAGATAGTTACATGAAATCTAGTAAGGGTAAATATACAGTCTTACACTTAGGTACAAAAAATCAACTTCACAAATAGAAATGGGGGTGGCATGGTTAGACAGTAATGATCTCAGGCTTAGATGTGTACAAGCTTAACATGAGGCAGCAGTGTGATGTGATGGCAAGGTATACTAAAGGTCTTAGACAGCATTGAGAAGCATAGCTTCCAGTAGGAGTAAGTCAATGTCGCTTCTCCTGTATTATGACGTTCTCAGAACTCATTTGGAATATCTGTGTTGCCATTTAAGAAGGATAAGGATAAGCTGGAGCATGTCCAGAGGAAGGCAACCAGGATGGTTAAGGACCTTAAGTTCATGTCATCTGAAGCTCAGATGAAGCATTGGGGTATGTTTAACCTGAGGAGATTCAGATGGGGTATGATAACTGGGTTCAAGTATCTGAAAACGATCACATGATTGCATAAGGATTAGATTTGATCTATTTGACGTAAGAGAGCAAAACCAAGAGCCGTAGCTGGAGTTACAAAGAAGACAGTTTAGGCTTGATGTCAGGAAGACCTTCACAGCCAGATCTATCTCTAGAGGTACAAGGTTCCCTGCTCTTGAAAGTATAGGCTACACAGCAAGTAAGAGCACCGGCTCCAGTGTCGGGATGACATGTGGATCGAATCCGGGCTCAGACACTTATTACCCACCCAGAAACACTTGGCCTAACCTTGAGCAAGTTACTTAACCCCAATTGCTTAGGGGAGGCCAGGTGGCTCAATGAGTAAGAGCACCAGCTCCAGTGTCAGGATGACCTGGATCAAATCCGGGCTCAGATACTCAGCACCACACCCAGAAATAACTGGCCATGTAACCTTGAGCAAGTTACTTAACCCCAATTGCTTAAAAAAAAAAAAAGAAAGTACATGCTAAAAGACCACTTCTTAGATATGTTCATTGGGCCTCAGACACTTACTAACTGTGTGAACCTGTGCAAACCACTTAACTTTTGTCTGCCTCAGTTTACTCAACTGTAAAATGGGGATAATAATAGCGTCTCCTCCTAGGTTTGTGAGAATCAAAGGAGTCATGTTTGTAAAGTACTTTAGCACTCTGCCTGGCACATAGTATGTATTTAATAAATCCTCGTTCCCTTTCTGGTCATGTAAGGGTTCCACTAGATTGTTGCTGAAGTCCCTTCCTACTTTCAAGTTTAGTGATGGTATGCTTTTCATGTTATATAGCCCTAAATGGAATGGAAGCTCATTGAGGGTATAGACTACTTTGTTTTTGTATTCCTACTCCTTAGTACAAAGTTGAATTGCATTAGTTAGGATTTTAGTATTTTGAAAGGTATTTCAAATTGTAATTCTGCTATGGCATAATAGCTCACACTGGAAAAATCTCCCCCAAATCATTATTTTTCTCTCATATCACATTCAAATAGTGAGGACTGAGTTTCAATACTCATATTTTCCCCTTGATTTTTTTTGATGGTCATGTCAAATTTTAATGTAGATTGGATCACCGTTGCCTGATGATATGTGAGTCAGGATACTTTAATGTGTTATATACAGTTTTATATGAGGGATTTTATATGGAGAGTGTATTTAAAAGAAACATTTAGAATTATAATTATAGTCCCAGAAATCTTTAAGTGTGCCACCAGGCACTTAAGAGCATGAGATTGCCTTGCTCCTTTTTCCATAGGGCATTTCCCATGGGATGCATGCCTTATAAAAATGACTGGAACTCTAGGTCCAGTGAAACAAGATAGTTTTGTCCCATGACAATGCATTCTTCTATATGATCAAGGACAGGTATAATAGTCACAGTGAACAGATTGCTTCCTCCCTTCTGTCTGTCCTTCCTTCCTTCCTACATTCCTTCCTTCATTTCTCTTTCATTCATTCACTCTTCCTTTTTTTCTTTCTCCCTCCCTTCATCCCTTTCTTCCTCCCTTTACCTTCCTTCCTTCCTTCCATCCATCCTTCTTTCCTTCCTTCCTTCCTTCCTTCCTTCCTTCCTTCCTTCCTTCCTTCCTTCCTTCCTTCCTTCCTTCCTTCCTTCCTTCCCTATATTGGGTTAGTCACAAATTTAAATATATTTAGTTATTGTACTTTAATTTCTCTCTGATTCCTAATTCTTTGGGAAAATTGGTGATTGCTATGCTATTAATTTCAGTGTTTCACTAAAAAATTAAATACTATGACCAAAAAATAGTCGAAGTATTTTACTAGTCTTTTCTGTTCCTAATTCTGTTACTTTACAGTTGTTCCTAGGGCATCCCCACCAGATCAAATGGCACCATATACAAGCAGCCTGGAATTCTGCTTTGTCAACAAGTGAGATATGCAGTTACTGAGTGACATTTAGGATGGATTTAGGTCATGGGCCATTTGACTACAATTTCCCTCTGTGACTATAGTGTAACCACCTAGTACTTGATAAGGATATAGTTCAAATCTTAGACAATTTCAATGTCTTATTCAATAATCATAAAATATAAACCCCAAAAGACAAAATATCCTGGATTTAGATGTTTTACTGTTTTCTTTAACAAAGAAAAAAAGAGAGAAAAATGAAGGGAAGAGGAGGGAAAGGAGGAACAAAAGAAAGGAAGGGAGGTAGGAAGGAAAAAGGAAAGAAGAAAGAAAAAAAGAAACAAGGAAAAATAAAAATATTGAAAAGAAAAAAGAAAGCAGGAAAAGGGAGAAAGAGAAAGGAGAAAAGGGGAGATGGGATGAGTAGAAAAAGGGGAGAGAGTAAAGAAAATGGAGAAAAAGTAGAGAAAAAGAGAAGGAGACAGAGAGGGGTGAAAAGAAGCAGTGAAGGAGAAGAGTTCTCACAAGCTAAATCTAAATACAAGATTTTAAGCTAGGCAACACTTTAAAGACACAAACCCACAGAAAAAGTTGGCAATACCTTATAAAGAGAATTACAGTAAAGTTCACCAATGTAGACTATTTTAAGTTTTGGCATCATGGAATTTCTGCTTACTGGCTGCAACATGGATAGTTCATTCATCTGAAACTCCACTCTAAATATATTATTACTATTTGAAGAAGACACATTTGTTTCTGGATTTATACCAAGATTTCCAAACAGGTTACATTTATAAAAAAATATTTTTCAACCCAAATTAAACAAACTATTTTAGCAGGTGAATTTGATCTATATTTATCATCCAGATTAAATTTCCATATATCTACCTTGACATTTCTTTTTCAATGTAACACCAATCAATTATTTTATTATCTACATTGACTTGTTGGAATGGAGAATGGCAACTTGACACTCAGTCCTGGGAGTGGCTTTTTTATTCAGAACAAAAACCCATTCTGAAGAATCAAAAAAGATATCTTGGTCTTACCAGTAAATTTAAAGAAATAGTATGACTAAAAATAGTTTCCTGGTAATTAACAGTCTAAAAATAGATCTTGACATCCATATGGAAGTCATTATGTGCTGTGCTATAAGGAAGCAGAGAAGGATAAAAACCTAACCAAAATATTATTACATATTAAACACACTACCTATAAACAGAGTCAGTAAATGCTTTACAGAGTGTAGCACAATCTATTAGAATTTTATATGAGAAAATGTACAAGTATGAGCTATCATTTCTTAATCTCACAAAAAGTTTTTTCTAGTAAGGGGTTCTGGAATGAGGCCAAGGACCCTATTTAGGCATAAGGTCTATTAGTCTATTGACATAGTGGGGATCCTAATTTCTCTAAGTAACTTATGAATAACATGATCTATATATATTAGGAGATTACAAGTAAAACCTCATGTATTCGCCAAGAAGTATAAGGACCCAAGAAACCTTGTGTTGTAGTTATGTTTTTGGATGAGAAAAATTAATACATAGTTAATGTTTTTTCATTATTATATTTGCCATTATTATTATCTTCAGATGCCAAAATTCAGCCATACAGAAATTAGTCATCCTTTGTAGATTACCTAGGTCCTTTGAACCATCTTTTTCCTTCTTTTTCTCACTGGAACCTTTACCAGAAGTCAGCAACTTGAAAGATGGAAAATCTAAATTTGCTTAACTTTGCTTCTGGTTAGCAAATTTAATTTTTTTTAAAAAAGAAGTTTGGTTATGAAGGTTGTTATAACAATTGTCCAGAAGAGAACTTTGGAGTTGTCTTTAGGTTTTATTTGCATATTTTATGTGACTGTGGGGAAATAATAACTAACATTTTATATTATACTTTAAAGTTCACAAAATCAATTATCTCATTGGAGCCTAACATCAACCCTGTGAGGTAGTTCATTTTTTGTTTTGATAAAACCTGTGATTTCATCCTTGTGAGGAAACTCCCAATGATCTGCCCCCATGTAGATCAGCAACATATTTGTAATTCATTGTTTTGGAGGGTTGCCTGAGACTTAGGAAATTACTTGCCCATAGTCACTGAGCTAGTGAATGGCCCTCTGTCCACTATGCTGAGTTTCCTCTTCAGATAGATATGATAGATATTTTGTTGCCATTTCTTAAATGAGAAACTGAGACTCAGAAAAATCAATAGACCTTCCTGTGTTCACATCAATCCAATAGGCTATCCACTATACCATATTGTCTTCATTTTCCGTGGAACAAGACCTACATAAGAAAATCCTACTCTTTAGATGTATTTCAATCTTTATTTGCTATAAAAATTACTTATTGGTAAGGCCCAGCCCTGCCAAGCTTCAGAAATGACTATGTGCTCCATCTTGACTTAAAATGTCTTTAGCTTTCTTTCCACATTAACAGAGCAAAGTATTGATTCTCTGTGATATCACAGAGGGTGTGTGCCCCAAAAATCTCTAATTTCTTCTATGGACTGATTCATTATTTTCAATATCTTTGTAAGTATATGATTGACATATTTTCAAAAAAAAGACTATATGAAAAGTTACATAAAACAGTTGATTAAAAAACAAACATGAATTCCTTGTCCTTTTAAAATGTCTTCCAGAATAACTTCATATTGATTAATAAGCCCAGTCAGGCTTTCACATGTCAAATAATATGAGTGAATATTTTCCTCTGAAGGGTTTCCTCTGTTTCCCAAGAAGTATGTGGAATCCACACATAATGAATGCTGAAGATATCCTTTTAAAAATAGTAGCCTTTATTTACAAATCTTGGCCTGGAACACTTAAAAGTGAATTTAGAACCACTCCTGCCCTCCTCCCCTTGCCCATGCTGTTTTTTTCTTAGAAATCTTTTACTCAAGTAATGATTACTAGTTCTGGGAAAATCATGTTGAGAGAGTACTCAGAGTACAATACTCAGAGTGCAACTCCTCTCTGATTTTAGATCTCTACTTATAAACATAAATGATAGTTTCTGAATAATGCCATTATCTTGCATTTCTCCCAAATCATCAACCTGATAACTTCTCGAAAACCTTTCTGACCTACTGCTTTTGTATTCATTTATATACTGGATCCTGACTTTTCTTCCTGCATACGGGCAGTCCATTTTTATGTAGCCAATTAAACTTGAACTAAAAAGCAGTTGTAAATTTGACTTTTTAAAAAATCTAAATGGACCAACTGTATGCCAGATACAAATGAACATATACAAGTCAATCATTTTCATTAATGGAAAAATATCAAATCCCCAAAGAGTCACTTGATGGCTTCTTCTTAAAGTGTACTATATGCTCATATAGAGAAGGTGATCAATCCAATTCAATGATCATTTGTTAAGTGCCTTTATATATGTATATATGTGTGTATACACATATACATACACACATGCACGCACATACATACAAATATATGCCTTTATACATGTTATACATACACATATACACAAAATGTATAAATTGTTATATATGCATATGGGTATATGTGTATATATATACATATATATATATGCATGTATAAAATTACCTTGGGCATGTCACTTTACCTCTGTGTACCTCAGCTTCCTCAACTATAAAATGGGAATAATAAAAGCACCTACTTAACAAGTTTGTTGTGAGGATCAAATGAAACAATCTTTGCAAAGTGCTTAGCACAGTGTTTGGCTCACAGTAGATGCTTAATAAATGTTTCTTCCCTTCCCTTCTCTTTGTAATGTCAAGGCACCAAAGACAACAACAACATTTTGTCTCTACCCTCAAAAATCTTGTATTGTTCTGGGGGTGGGGAAAAGGGTACAAATTCAACATACAAATAGATAAGTGTATACATAAAGCTCTCTACTACCTGTTGACTGACTCTCCAAATGACAAATTAAGAGCTTTTTTTTTAATTTAAGAGTTTGATCTCTGTTGAAATATAAGATGTCTTGGGACAAGTAGCATGGTAAATGTTTCTTGGATAAGATAGGATTGCATCGTATTGCTAGCTTCTTGAAAGCAGGCTATGTTATCCTATGATTCAGTAGCCATAACTATTTCCTGCCCCCTTGTTTTTGTCTCAAATTCATTAATCCTATTTATTTGAACTATCACTCAAATGTGCCCCTTAACCACTTAATTCATGAATTACTGTTATGGGTTCCCTATCTCTACACTCTTCCACTCCATTAGGAAACATAATCCAGTGAAAAGAACACTTTATTTGCAAACATGACACTTGGATTAAAATCCTAGATCTGCTGCATACAATTTGATTTGAGGAAGATATCTTAATATCATTGGACTTTATCTGTAGAGAAGGAAGGGAGGGAACAAGCATTTATATGACATGTACTATGTCATATAATATATATATATATAATACTTTTTTTCACTACAAATATTAACAACCCTTCAAAGTTGAGGAAGCTGAGGCTGATAGAAGTTGTGACTTGTTCTGAGTCACATAACCAGCAAGTGTCTGAAGTGAGATTTGAACTTGGGACTTCCTGACTCCATTCCCAGCCAAAATACCATATAGCTTTCCCAATAAAATGAGACTTCTGGATGAGATTACTTGTAATATCTCTTTCATCCCCCAATCTATAATCTTATAAAGCCAGTTAAGCAATTCTTTTATATATGGGCACTTTATTTGCCAAAAAGGGACCCAAAAAAGGCCGTTCATATGAGAAAAGTAGCTTGCAACAGTTCTGCGGATCTGAGGGAAAAAAATATACTCAAATAAATGTATGTACTAAGAGGACATGTTTGGAAGCAGATCAGTGGAGATGCGTGCAGTGCATTATTGTTTGTTGGCTATTTTACATGTGACTGCTTTCAGGGTTTTGGAGGATATAGAGAAAAACGATGTCAAAGAACCCTTAGAGGAAAATTTGTATATCTTGTATTTGTACCATTCTTGATGGAATTGTGGCCCTTGAGGTATCAACATAAGTAAGAGTTAGGTCACTACTTACGAGGAGGTCCTGATGTGAGACATCAGAAGATAGATGAAGATAGCTGAAGATAGAAGAGAAGCCAGAAATACAAAGAATGAGAAGACACAGTATCTATATACTGAAAAGACAAACCGATGGCAGAGAATTCTCTCTATTGCTTGAACTGAAGTCAATGGAGGAGAATCTGGACATAAAAACAGTTGTGGGCTCAGTGAGCTCCAATAGGGAGCACAATGAACTAGAATGTCTAAGCTACAGGCTCCTACAGGCTCGCTTCTGCCTTTCTCATTGCGGGAGAGCTCTGTAGCTGCTGGAAGTTGAATGGAGAAAGCAGAATCATCTCGCCTGGGAACTGGGGGTTGTTAAAATGACCTATGAGTGAGGGAAAGCCTTGCAGAGGCTTGTAGTTTTAGAGGGAGGAACTTCTTAATACCCAGTGGATCTAAGGAGACTTGCAAATATTTGGCTTAAGGGAATTGCTTGTTATTAAAATGATTTAACACTTTCCAAAAAAATCACCTGAGAGCAGCAGAGAAATGACTTTGTCTAGCTGACCAGACAAAGACCAGGCTTTGTCTGAACATCTGACCAGAGAGACTCAGAAAAAGAAGAGGTGGCCCATAGTGAGGACTTTTCCCTAAAATATACCATCAATATCCAGGCCTTTATGCCAGAATCATGAATTGTTCTCAGCACATGAATTGCCTTGCTCATATGTCTTACTGTTAGGCTTCCAGAAGTGTATGCCCCACAGTCCTCTGTAGATACTATGTGCACTGGTGGGAGAATGTAACCTAGATTTATGGGTGAACTGTTATGCTTTTATCATTTCTGCTTTTTTCTTCTCTTGAGTAAATCTCTTATCATAATTATTATTTTATTTTATTTTTTATATTCTAATTTTGTATATGCTTTGTGTTTAAAATTTCATGATGTCATTCTGGCTGATTTCTATAAATGGAAAGCACATTGATGGGGGCTCAGAAGCTATAATCATGAGTACTAGGAATGTCTCTTTTCCCTATCAGGGTTACTCCTAAAAACAGAAGATTGAGTTTAGCAGATTGGTTGTGACAGTGTTTGGCCTGCCTTTTTGGAAGCCTCCTCACCTCCCCCATTTCCCACCCCCAGACTTGTCAAACAGAGTTGGGAGTTCAAATTGAAGGAGAGTCAGCCTGGAAATCAAGAAGGGGCATGTATGTCCCACAGGCAGCGTGATCAGTTGTCAGCATTATGCCTATGCTACACTGTAATCCATTCTGTACATCACTGACAGATTAATCCTTTAAAAGCCTTGCTTGGACCATATTAGAATCAGATTTAACCAAGGGGGGAAAACCCCACAAAATGACTTGCTAAATAAAATATAAACGCCTTAGCCTGACATTATTCAATGACTTTCAAGAAATCATATATTTTCTAGGCACTATTTTTTTCAGGTGTGCTTCCAAAGAAAGAACACTGAATTATTGCCATAGCCTTCTGGTTGGCCTCCCTACCTCTAGTTTCTCCTCCACTCTGGGCCATCCTTTCCTCAATTGCTTCACTCCCTTACTCAATGAACTCTGGTGACTCCCTACCAGCTGTAGAATGAACTATAAAATCCTATCTTTATCTTCTAATATTTTTCACATCCTGGTTCTTTCCTCAATCTCCGCGCTTATTCTTTACTCTCTGTCTCTGTTCTGTAATCCAGAGACATTGGCCCTCTAGCAATTCTAGCACACGATACTCCATTTCCTGATTCCATTCCTTTTCATGGCTGTTCTTCTTGCCTGGAATGCTCTATTTCCTCAGTGTTATCTCCTTCCTTCCCTGCCTTCATTCTACCCTCTGCAAAGAACCTTTTCTAGTCCCCTTCAATGCTTGTGTCTCTTCTGAGATTGCCTCCAATTTACCCTGTAGGTATCTTGTATGTACATAGTTTTTTGCATGTTGTATCCTCCATTTAGAATGTGTGCACCTTGAAGATAAGGGCTGTTTCTTTCTTTTCTTTTTCTTTCTTGATCCCTCCAGAATTTACCACAGTGTCTGGCATAAAGTAAGCTCTTAATAAACACCTGTTTACTGACTGACTGTTGGAGTTCCAAGAGCCTGGATACAAATCCCAGCCCTTCCACTTATTGTAGAGCCTTGAGTAAGACATTTCACTTTTCTAGGCCTTAGTTTCCTTTTCTATAAAATGGACTAGATGACCTCTAATGTTGTTACCATCTCTAAATCTATTGATCCTTATTGCCTAGGATCTCCTAAAAATTAAGGAGTTTGGACCAAGTTCCCTTCAAGTTCTGAATGATCCTATCACCCCTGATTTGTGATGTCGAGTATGCTTAATACTAATAGAAGCAGCTAAGTGGCATTATGGCAAGAGTTCTAACTAGGCAGCACAGCAGACAGAATGCCAGGCTCAGAGTCAGGAAGATCTGAATTAGAATTCAGTCTCAGCTACTTACTAACTGTGTGTCTCTGAGTAATTCATTTAACTACTCTGTGCCTCAGTCTCCTTATCTATAAAATGTAAATAATGATGGCATCTACCTCTCAAGGTTGTTAGAAGACTAATGTGATAATGTTTGCAAAGTGCTTAGCATATTATCAGGCATATAGTTGGTGCTATTTAAATGTTAGCTGTTAGAGTAAGGAGAAACCAAGTCTTGAATCTTGCTTGTGCCATTTGGAGTGTGACCTCATCAAAGTCATTTCACTTTTCTGGGACCTAATTTCTATGTCTTTGGCCTAGAGAAGTCCAAGTGTGAATATTCTTTCTGTCAGCACATATCATAACCACCTATAACTTCGTGAGGAATTGCTAGCCAGTTTCCTGAGAAGTACTGGGAAAATAAGTGGTTTGTCTCTGGGTCATACCTATTCATAAATAATGGAGGCAGGAATTGAACCCAAGTCCTTCTGGTGCCAGTCCTAGCAGCCTGTCTCTTGTTATGCATTGCCTTTCACTTTAGAAATAACAGACTTTTTAATGATGCTTCATTTTCTTCCCAGTGGATACATAGTCAAGGCGCATGGGGTTGCTTTCCATGAGATGGGTTGATGAAGCCATAGTTTTAGCTTCCATTTTCATTGGGAGATGATTTGGACAGTTCTTATTTTGCCTGGGGAAGTTAAGATAAATGAAAGCGCTGCATATATTATATATATTATATGTAATACATTACATATATATTTTATAGTTTGGCATGGATTTAAACATGAAAGCATTTAGTCATTCATATTACACACTGCAATGCTCTTCTGGCTTGGGATTAGAAGCAGAAACAATTTTATGTCTTAATTATTGTGTATGACTTATTAAAATTTCAAGTCTATTCCTTGGTGTTTTCTACATTGCTGAGCACATGATCTGCGCTCCATTAATAATAATCATGTAATAGTGGAGAGATGGGCACTTAGAAACTTCAGAGGAAAATATCCCTATTTTAAGTACATCTCTATGAGAATAAGAATTTTTGCTAGACCTCACATACTTTGCTACAGAAAGAAGGAATGTTCTGGTTCTCTCTAAGGGATTTAGAAATGCATTTTAATTGTATACCTTTTAGACTAGTCTTAAAAGGGAAATTCTTTGGTCTTTCACTCTGATTAACTAGGAAAAACTCAAGAAAAAGGAGAATTAAAAGGTATTTGTAAAAAAACACATCAAGGGAGCAACACCTTGATGGGCTGATCACTACAGATCAGTGAGGGATTCAAGATGGAACCAGCTTTTACTGATGACTCATAATGAGATGAAGACAATTTGGATAGATCCATATCAGCAAAAAGGGATGGGCCATAAGGTCTTCTTCAGTTGTTGACTCTTTCTGACTCCATTTGGAATTTTCTTGGCAAAGATATTGGAATGGTTTGCCATTTCCTTCTCAAGCTCATTTTATAAATAAGGAAAGTGAGGCAAACAGGATTAAGTGACTTTCCCAGGGTTACATAGTAAGTACCTGAAGCTAGACTTGAAGATCAAGAAGATGGGTCTTCCTGACTCTAGGCTCTGTGTTCTAGTCACTGTGCCACCCTCTTCTCCTCCCCAATGTCTATATCCTAAGAAAATGAGATTCTAGATAAGAGGAATGGACTTCTATGTGCTAGTTAACGTGTAGGGTTGACCTGCTACGGGTTACAAAAGCCTCAGACTGGGTGACATCTCCACCAATACTGATTAACAAATACTCAGAAAACTAGCCAGAATGGAGACAATGGGGGTCCCTACATAAATTTCAGTACAGGAGATGAATTTTTTTTGAGTGCAAATTTTAGGACACTGTATTTGTATTTGGTCCAGATTTGTGATTTTTATCAGTATAGGGAACTCTCAGATGAGGAATGGTCTACAATTAAAGACCAACAATTCATCAGGAATGGGTGGCTGTAGAGAGCTAACTTTGGGTACTGAAAAGTTAAATGATTTGTCCACAATGATATAGTCAATATTTACCAGAGGCAGTATTTGAATCCTGGGCTTTCTGATTCCTAACCCAATCTTCTATCCATCCACCAAGTTAAGCTGACTCCTTGATATTCAGAGGGTCATAGATTTGAGAGTTGGAAGAAATTTTGTTGAATGGAATGATGAGTTTGGTTATGTGGCCTTGTCAAGCAGATAAGATGAGATTCTTAAGCATTTGGAGCCACAAAGAAGATTAGCTAGAGAAGAGCCTTCCTATTGTTTACATCTTTACTCATTTTATTAAAATAAGGAAGAGTCTATAAGCCCCCTCCCCACCTCCCATTCCCCCAACATCCTTGAGGTCAGAAAATGTTTAACTTTTTTATTTGTTTGATACGATTTTCCTCAGTGCAGGGAGTTCTCATTGTGGATACTTAATTTTATTTCAATTCAATTCGATAAACATTTTTAAAGCATCTATTATGTGCCAAGCACTGTGCTAAACACTAGGGACACAAAATTAGACAAAAAGAGAGTCCCTGCTCTCGAGGAGTTTCGAGTCTAATGGGGGAGACAACTTGCAAATAAACATATACAAAACGAGCTATATCCAGGATACATGAGAAATAAAAGACAGAAAACACTGAAGTTAAAAGGGCTTAGGGAAGGCTTCCTGTAGAAGGTAAGGATTTTAGCCATATGTAAGGCAGACTTCAACTTATCTATGAAAGCAGGGAAGTTCTTGGCAGCAAGACAGTGCAAGGGATAGAGGGCTGGGCTTGGAGTTACGAAGACCTCAGTTCAAATCCAGCCCCAGACACTCAATTGTGTGCTCCCGGGGGGAGTTTCTTAATTTCTCTCTGTCTCATTTTCCTCATCCAAAAAATGGAAATAATAATAGCAACTACCTTACAAGATTGTTGAGAGAATCAAATAATATAAGATCTATTAAGTGCTTTAAAAACCTTAAAGTCCTGTATAAGTGCTACCAGGTGTTTTTCTGAGCCACTAAGAGGCTAAATGATTTGCTTAAGGTCACACAGCTAAGAAATATCAGAAGAAAGATTTGAACCTAAGCCTTCTTGAATTTAAGGTCAGCACTTCACTCACTATTGAATAGTATCCATGCTTCCTCATAACTCATCTTACTTAAAATTAAATCCAATCATATAATGCAATAATACCTAATATTCATATCAATTCTCTCATCAAAGAATTCCAACACCCTATATAAACAATATTTAATCATAAGAATGGCTCTATATGCTAAAGAAAGCTGCTCCATTTTATAAATTCATTCATTAATTCATTAACTTATAAGAAGGAGCCTACTTTATGTTATGTAACATTCAAATATTTAGGTTCTGGATTAAAGGTCATTGTTTTTTGCTTCTTTCTTCTCCTTTCTCCCTCCTCCAAGAAAGGTTTCTTTTTGAAGAATATTCTGGTTGCCAGTCTTTTGAAAAAAATCTTAAGAGCATTTCACTATATAGGATCTCAGATTTAAGGCTTGTTGGGACCTTCAGAGATTCTATATTCCAACTGATTTTAAAATTTTTATTATTATTATTATTTTTACAAATGAGGAAACTGACAGCTAGACAGATTAAGTACTTTACCCAAGTTCACACTCACACTAAAATAGTAGGCACAGGATTTCTACCAAGGTCCTCTGACTCTAAATCTAAATTCCCACTGTTCTGTAGAGTACCGTTTTCATTTCACAAATAAAGAAACTGTGCCCAAGAGAAGTAAAGCAACTTTCTTCCACTCATGCAGTTAGTGTTGAAGACAGAATCTGATTCTAGATTTTCCAACTCCAAAGCAAGAGTTCTCTCAACTACATGATTTTGCAATCTAACCTTTTCTGTGATCTCTTATTGCAAGGAAGAAACTATTGCTTAGAATTATAAATACAAGCTAGATGTTTGTATACACCATAGAACTTTCCATTTAAATTAACCTAAATAATTGGTTGAAGTAAAGCAAATTATCTTAATCCATCATATTAAAAAAGTTTTGTTATTATAGACTATTTTTTCCCATCCTGCCAACTTCCAACACACCATTTTCTTTACACAGTTGTGAAATTAATATTTCCTAGAAATAGGTCTAACCATACCACATACTTCTGCTCAAAGTCTTCAGTGTCTCCTTATTGCCTATAGGATAAAGTGTAAATGCCTCAACTGGGAATTTAAAATTCTTCTCAAACTGGATTTCAATTCAAAGCAGCGTTTTCGTCCTCTCCGATTTCCAACATCAGATTCCATTCTAAAGAGAACTAGTAAATGTATGTGAGTTTCTTAATGTAATTATATTTGCATCAAAGAGATATTTATCTTACCTTTTGACCAACAAATCCTTCTCTTTTTAAAAAGTAAGTTGAGTATATTATTTAGAATGCTCAATTTTGTGGTAAAAGTCCAGACTCTAAGATGACAAGACAAAACACTCATTCCTTAATTTAAGAGATTATTAAGAAAGGGCTTAAAGCACCTCACTTCTAAAATAATCCTAACTTTATTTAATTACTAAGATAAATAATGATTATATTATGGTATACACTTTTTTTCCTCTTGACTATTGACCAGGCAATGATTTAATCACTAAATAGGAATATGTACAGTAGTTTGCAAATTATGCAGGAAGAGAAGAGCCTGGTCCATTGGATAGCAAGGCCCTATAGACACAGATTGATGGGGGTAGCTAGGTGGCTCAATGGATAGAGCACCAGCCTTGGAGTCAGGAGGACATGAATTAAAATTTGGCCTCAGACACTTACTAGCTGTGTGACCCTGGGCAAGTTACTTAACTCTGATTCCCACCTCTCCCCTTCTCCCCCAAAAATAGATTGGTAGTTTGGACATAGAGCTCTTTTTTAAGTCAATGAAAGTCTTATGGCTGAAAGTTTGGTTTTAGGGAATTAAGCTTTCATATGGGCAAATGATAGCCAAAAGACTATGAATTAGAAATACATAAGGAAAACAAAGAAATAAAAAAAATTCCAGTAACTATCATCCCTTTGATGCAAATGCACTTAAGACTGTTTTCAATAGGTTCTAAAGTTTCATCTGTACCTTAACAGACAGTAACTAAAAAAAAATGTTCAAAATCTCCTTGTCTTTTTCCAGAAACCTCTTCTTGGCTCACCCATTTCTGTTAATTTATCTAGCATTCTCCCAGTTACTCTCAAAACCTCAGTCATCTTTGATTATTTCTTACCCCACTCAGTCACTTATACTAGATCTGATGAATTTTTCCTCTTGACAACTCTGACCTCCATCCCTTTCTTTCTATTCCTATTTGTGTTACTTCAGGTCAGATTTCCATTTCCTTTAGCCTTATAATAACTTAATTCATTTCCCTATTTCCAGTATCTCCTCTAATACATTTTCCTTTCTAATGTGCAGCTCTAATAACTTCATTCCTACTCAAAAACATTCCCTGTCTTCCCATTGACTGCTAAATTTAGTACAGATTCTTTAGGATAGCATTCAAGGCCCTTCATAATCTGGTCCTGATCTGTCTTTATGGCTTTCTATCACCTTGCTTATTTACTTTTCTCTGGCACCTAAGTCACCTACTAGAGAGAGAGTGCTAGATTTAGTCAGAAAGTCCTGAATTTGAATCTTGCCTCTGACACTCACTTACCTGTCTGACTTTCAGACAAAATGTTAACTCTCAATAAAAAACAAACAGTCCAACAACAATAAAACAGATAAAAATTAGTTCATTTGATTTTTAGAAAAAGAAGAAAGTTACCAATATCAAAAATGAAAAGGGTGAATGTACCATCAATGAAAATGAAATTAAGCAATTAGGAATTATTTTGCCTAAGTATATGGCAGTAAAACTGACAAACTAAGTGAAATGAATAAATATTTATAAAAATATTAATTGTTCAGATTAGAAGAAGAGGATATAGAATACTTAAATCACCTTATCTAAAAAAAAAAAAAGAAATCGAACAAGTCATAAATGAACTGCCTAAGAAGAAAATTCTCCAGGATCAGATGGAATCACAAATGAATTCTACCAAATACTTAAGAAAAAATTAATATTAATGCTATATAAACTACTTAAAAAAATAAGTGAAGAAGCAGTCCTACCAAGTTTCTTCTATGATACAAATATGATTTTGATACATAAACCAGACAGAAAAAATAGAGAAAGAAAACCATAGACCAATTTCTCTAATGAATATTAATGTAAATATTTTAAATAAAATATTAATAAGGAGATTACAACAATATATCATGAACATCAACCAAGCAGGGTTTTTATCAAGAATGTTCAGTTGGTTCAAAATTAGGAAAACTATTAGTATAATTGACAATATCAATAACAAAAATAACAAAAAGTCATATGATTATCTCAATAGATGGAGAAAAAGCTTTTGACAAAATACAACAACCATTCCCATTAAAAACACTAAAAACCTTGGGAATCTATGGAGTCTTTCTTAAAATAAATAGTACCTATCTAAAACCAAGATCAATCCTTATCTGTAATGGAGATCAACTTGAAAACTTCCCAATGTGATCAGAGGCGAAGTAAGGATGCCTATTATCACTACTATTATTCAATATTGTATTAGCAATGTTAGCTCCAACAATAAGATGGGAATGAGAAATCAAAGGAATAGAAAAAGGCAATGAGAAAGCAAAACTGTTTCTCTTTGCAAATGATATAATGATATACTAAGAGAATACTAAAGAACCAACTAAAAAGCTAGTTGAAATAATTAACATTAGCAAAGTTTCAGTATATAAAATAAACCCACAGAAATCATCTGCATTTCTATTTATTATCAACAAAATCCAGCAGGCAGAGATAAAAAAAGAGATATTACATTTAAAATAACTTGAGACAATAAAAAATACTTGGGAGTATACCTGCTAAGATAAAGCTAGGGACTATATAAACACAATTACAAAATACTTTTCACACAAATAAAGATAGATCTAAACAACTGGAGAAATATTAGATGCTTATGGGCAGGCTGACCCAATATAATAAAAATGACAATTCTACCTAAATTAATTTACTTATGTAATACCATAGCAATCACACTACCAATGATTTATTTATAGGTCTAGAAAAACTAATAATAAAATCCATCTGGAAGAACAAAAGGTCAAGGATATCATGGGAATCAATGAAAAAAAATATGAAGGAAGGCTAGGGGCCTAGCAACAACAGATTTCAAACTCTATTACAAAGTAGTAATCATCAAAATAATCTGATACTGGCTAAGAAATAGAGTATTGATCAGTAGAATCAATTAGTTACATAACATACAGTAGTAGATGACTATAATAATCTAGTGCTTGATATAAGCTTTGGGGGGCAAATATTGTTGGGAAAGCAGGAAAGTAGTTTGGCAGAAACTAGGCATAGATCAAAATCTCATACCATATACCAAGATAAGGTCAAAATGGGTAAATGATTTAGACATAAAGTGTGATAATCATAAGTAATTGGGAGTGCATGAAAAAAAATGTACCTGTCAAATCTATGGATAAGGGAAAAGTTTGTAACCAAAAAAGAGAGAAAGAGGATCAAAAAGAAGTAAAATGTATAATTTTGATTACATGAAACTAAAATATTTTGCACAAATAAAAATAATACAGCCAAAATTAGAAGGAAAGTAGGAAATGGGAAAAAAAATTAAAGTAGATTTCTCTGATAAAGGCCTAATTTTTCAAATATATAGGGAACTGAGCCAAATTCATTTTTAAAATATTAATAACCATTCCCCAATTGATAAATGGTCAAAGGACATGGATAGGCAGTTTTCAGAAAAATCAAAGCTATCAATTATCATATGAAAAAAATTCTCTAAATCACCATGGAAATGCAAATTAAAACAACTGAGGTACTGTCTTACACCTGTTGGACTGACTAACATAACAGAAAAGGAAAATGATAAATTCTCGAAGGGAAGTGGAAAGATAGCAACACTAATGTGCTTTTGGTGGAGTGGAGAACTAATTCAACTATTCTGGAGAACAATTTCGGACTATGCCCAAAGAACTATCAAACTGTGCTTACCTTTTGACCCAGAAATACTGCTAGTAAGTCTGTACCCAAAGAGATCAAAGAAAAGGAAAAGGACCTATATCTACAAAAATACTTATAGCAGCTTTTTTTGAGATAGCAAAGAATCAGAAACCAAGAGTATGCCCATCATTTGGGGAATGACTGAACAAGTTGTGGTGTATGAAGGTGTTGGAATACTATTGTACTATAAAAAATGATGAGGGAGATGGTTTCAGAACAACCTGGGAAGACTAATATGAATTGATTCAAAGTGACCAGAACCAGGAGAACATTGTATACAGAAACAGCAATAACAATGATCATCTGTGAAAGACATATCCTCTTGCTTTCCTGCTTTCTCTTATATGCTTCATTTTACTTAGAAACTTTTTCCTTCCAACTATACCTGTCAAAATCCTTCAGGGCTTAGCTATCATAATTAGTAAAATTGCAAGGTAGATATTGGTCACATTAAGTCTCAGGAAGCACTATGCTTTACTCACTTAAGAGGGGTGAGAAGTAGAAGGATCCTACTGTCCTAGATTTAGAGCTTCAAGGGGCCTTCTTAAAGGTAATCTACTCCAACTCCTTTATTTTATAGGACAGTAAGCTAAGAGAGGGACGGAGAAATAAACTTCCCCAAATCACAAAGTATATGTAGTAGAACTGAGATTAAAAAGGTTTGAGAGACATGCTATTCGGGTAATATAATTATTTCATTAATAATGCCAGCATTTTAATAAAAAGATGATCATTTGACTGTCTCTCTCTTAGACCAGACATAATAATGGTGGCAAACTCATGGCTAATATGAGCTTTTGGAAAAAGAGTGTTCCTGAGGGTGGCAACTCTGATTGGTTAACAATTAATGAGAGGTGGACTTTATGAAGAGAAGTGAGCTCATTCCAATGAGGGGCTGAGAGTGACTTCATGACACTCTTGGATAGAAGCTACATACCCAGCCTGCCCCCAGCCTTGAGCAATCTAGACAAAGAATCTGTGTCTCCCACCCAAGTCAGAGCTGGTTAGGTACCCAGAATGAGGAGAATGTTCATCCTATGTTCCATCAGCCCTGTCTGTGAGAGATTTGATAAGGAAATAGGACAGGGGAAACAAAAAAGCTTGGGTCTCCCTAGTTTTAATAATTGGCTATTAATATGAGAGGGAAATAATCATTTCACTCAGATTCAAACTGAGATTCAGATATTTAGATTTACAGAACTTTGTTTTCCCCACTACAGCACGCTGTCTTTGTAATAGCTGCTCTGAAATTTGTCAGGGCTCCTCTCCAGGATACCTACCATCAGAGACCAGGCCATAAAAGCACAAGTTTAGCCAGGACTAGTAATTAGCTGGGTCCTCCCGCTGGCTTGTCAGGGGACAGTGTTCAGCAGATTGCAGAGTCCTGGCCCTAAGGGGTTTGCTTTTTCTGGTAGCAGGCTGGGTGTGACTTTACCTGCCAACTGTGACCCTGGCCGTATGGTGGATTGAACTGTGTAAAAGTGTGTTCCTGCAGGTCAGCAGGATCTTTCTGGTTAAGGAGCTCAGTGTTTTTCTATGGGCCAGAGGAAGACTCTAAGGCCTGATGTAATGTGGCCATGATGGTCTTCAGTGGCGGTGATGATAAATTAGAATGTAGGTTTCAGCAGTAGACCTACATGATTGACAGTATACATTCTGAGGCTCTGTATGTTCCCATATTAGATTCTTATACTGTGGGGAAGAGAACATTCCCTGAAATCAAGTGGCTACTCTGTCCTGATCTTCCAAGAAATATTTTCTTCCATTGAATTTTGCCCCTTTTATATGTATTTGTTTTGTTCTATGTTATGGCATACCTGTTTGTACGAGAGGTTTATCTCTCTAGCTGAATTATTAACTCCATGGCGGGGCCGTGAGAATTATACCAGTGTCCTAGATGGTACCTTAGAATCCTTAGCAGGTGTTTGGTAAATCTTTGGAACTGAATTGGATGAAATGTCACTATTTCTTGCCCATTTGAAGTGGGGTCATTCCGCAAAGAACAAGAGATTTGTGCTCTATATCCATGATAGCTGTGCTCAAGAAATACCAGGGGGAAGAGAGACTAGACTTGTTCTGTCTGGTCTCAGAGGGCAGAGCTAGGAACAATGGATAGGAGTTAAAGAGAAGCTGATTTAGGCTTCCTCAGAGCAAAACCAGTTATTCTAACATGGACACTCTTCTCATAATGGTTCTTCACTTTCTTGCCTTCCTCCCCTGACCCAGGTTTCCTCTTCCCCCCCCCCCCCCAAGAACCCAGATCTTCAAGCAGTGGCTGGACAAGCCCTTGGAAGGAGATCCTGTAGAATCCATCTCTGCATGGAAGCAGGTTGTAGTCAGGGACTTGTAAGGTCAATCCATCAAGGACTCCACAACTATTTTTAAACATCCCAAGGTAGCTAGGTGGTACAGTGGATAGAGCTTTGGACCTGGAGAAAGAAAGACCTGAGTCTGAATGCTTCCTCACACACTTAGTACCTGTGTGACCTTAGGAAAGGTTGGGAAGGAAAGAATAATTTCTTTCATCCTCCATTTCTTCATCTGCAAAATGAGGATAATAATAATACCTACTTCACAGGATTATTGGGAGGATCAAATGAAATTAACTGTATTACCAACCTTAAAGTGCCATATATATTCTAGTTATGGGTAAAATTACATGCCAAGCACTGTACTGCTGGAGATATGATGACAACATTGAAACAATCCCTTCCTTATTGGAATTTAGACTGTGTACTCAGGTTAGATACTTTCAAAAAACTAAATAAAATAAGGAGGCAGCTAGGTGGTACAATGGATAGAGTGCAGGCCTCCTGTCAGGAGGACCCGAGTTCAAATCTGGCCTCAAACATTTATTAGGTGTGTGACCTTAAGCATGTCACTTAATCCTGTTTCCTCAGTTTCCTCATCTGTAAAATGAACTAGAGAAGGAAATGGCAAGTCCCTCCAGTATCTTTCCTAAGAAAACCCCATCCGGGGACATGTAGATTTAGACACAACTAAACAACAACAAAGAAAATGAAAGATCTTCTTGTACAGACATCTGGTCACCACTTTGAGAGGCCAGGTTGAGACATTATTGCAGGTTATCTCCTTAAGTTGTAGCTTCCAAATAAGATGCACATGCTTTTTAAAAAGTTCTGTGTTAAGAGTTGGCCTCAATAAGTGGTAACCATGGATGGTAGTGGAAGAATAATCACCACATCATTACATAGTAAATAAATGATTATTTATGCCTTTGAAAACCACAGTGTAAGTTACATGCAATTATTTTTTCGGTCTAAATCTAATTACACAGCAATCTGCAAGGACATGTAATTACATTGGACTGGTTCCCTACTGAATTACACAGCTCTTGGGGGCTATACAAGACCCTTGAAGTACTCTACTCCCAGACCAGGGTAGCCAGCTTCCTTTTTGATCCAAAGAGATGACCTAGGGAACTGTACCACAGACATGATGCAGAGCTTATATTGTCAAAGGTCTGAAGAGTTTATCTGTTTGACAATCCTACTTCATTCAAAGGAACCTTGTCAAAAGATGGAGAAAAGTCCTTATGGAGGAAAAAAATTATGTGTACGAAGGAAAAATAACATCCTTTTATTAGAAAAGAGCAAGCTTTCTGCATTCTTACTACTGTAGGCAGCTTTCTTGGAGATCCAACACATCAGTGAGAATTGAGATAAGGAGCCTTCAAAGCTATTTATAAGGGCTCCATGTGGCTCCAAGACAAATAGACTTGGCTTCTCTGATGGGAAATTTTGTAAGGACAAGATAGGCTACGAGATCGGAACTTACATTTTCTCTGTTATTTGTTTTTCATTTTCTTTATTGTTCATTGGTTTGGGGTAGGGTTTTTTCTAGCACCAAGACAAACCCTGAAGTAATTTCTTATAAAATTTGTAAAATAATACTTATTTAATTGACTAAATAATTTTGCATTTAGGGACATTTGTGATTTTTATCTGTACCCATGGGATTGTGAAAGATCCAGGGTAATGACAATGCAAAACACAACTTATTAGAAATATTAATGTTTAAAATAAAATACAATATATATATATATATCAATGTATTTGTATAATGTAATACTAATTCAAAAGATAGGAGAAATAGATTTCCTATGAAACATTAAAAATAACTTTTTATTTTAAACAATGTTCACTTTGAATATTTTAACTTTTACTTTTTGTAAAAAAACATTTTTATATTTCACATAAGAAACTATCTTATTTCTTCTTAAGTGAAAGCATAGACTAATAATCCAACAATCCCAAGTGTTTTGTAGCAGTTTTTCCTCGTATCAGCAGTTTCTGAACTATTTTTATAGCTATTTACCAACATGCTCACTTTTGCAGCAACTTTAATAGAACCAACCATGCCACCATTGGTGTAGAAATCTGCCTGAGGCCAGAAAAGATTTCCAAATAAATGATATTTGGTAGGATTATCTTGTCCTTTGCTGAGAAAGTAAGAAATCTAGAGGTCATATCCCCTGTGTTAGGCTGGTTCTTCAAACTAAGAAGTTTGATTTGATATGTATTGCCATATATTTGGTGTCTGTATGTCTGTATAATTAGGACCTGATGCTCAGAATTCTGACACATAGCTAGACAGACATATAAAAGTTCAATGGATAAGAGGATGAAGAAATCTATGGAATCATATAAGACTAGGAATGTTCTCCCCTACCTTCTTCCCAAATAATGACATCCTAACCGTCATATTGTATAGGGTTGGAGATTAGCACTTACATGGATCCCATCAGACCTCCCAAGCAAGAAACAGCATTGAACCCTACAGACACATTGCAAATTATGTTCCTTACTAGTCTTTCAAATTGTTAGTGAAGAATTTATTAATATGCTACCACCCAACTGAAATATCTATATAGCTACCTGTGGCTTCCTGAGTTGACTATACTCATAAAGATGCATTTGTTTCCTTTCTAAGGTCACAGCAAAGCTCACATCCTGGACCTTTATCCCTCCCAACACTTCCCTGCTTGATTTACATTCTATCACATGCTGGGAATGATAGAGAAAGTGAACTCCTTTCCCTGTGTCTAGCCTAGGTGCTGACAATCTGTAAGGGGAGGGTTTTTCCCAAGCCAGTTACCTCCTGGCTGCTTTCAAAGGCATGTCTCCAGCTCAGTCTGTTCACAAATACCCACCATGAAGCTTCTTAAAGGAAAATTGTGGATTCAATTTGCACCAGGGTGTTGAGGGACTTTGTTGCTTAACCATCCCCAATAGTTCTAAGCCCTTGGATGATATTACTCTGTAAGCCTTTAATTTCTTGTCAGCGGTGGTTTCAATAAGTTGAAAGTCATCCACTAATAAGTCATCTGTCTTTGATTACTGTCAGCTGGAGTATTTTTCACTTTAGACTGGAGTTCATTTCACTAGCGACCTAGTTGGGAAATGTAAGCCACCTAATGATACCCTAACACATTCTAACATTTAAATCATCAACAGAAGCTTTTCTGTTTTCCACCTTGTGACCTGGACTTCAAATTTTGCCGGAATTGTCAGAAATCTTTGGTTTTATAAAAATACCTTCAGGCCTGAGCAATGTCTAATGGCACAGCCAAAGCTCAGTGTCTTGCTTTGAAATTAATTAGAGATTCAAATGAATCTACTTTGGGTTTCATGAGAGTGTATAGAGGTCAGTGTTCAAAGGACATTAGTTCTCCATGGGGGAATATAGGTATGCTTTCATTAGGATAATAGGACATGTCCTCCCTGTCCATCTGAAGACCATTAGCTTCTGAATTAAATGCTTTCCCTCCCTCCCCCTTTCTGGTATCGGTGTGCTTCTTTTCTTATTATGTCATTTAAGCATAAATAATTTCCTCTGATTTTAAGGCAATTTTCTGATTTCATTGAGTATAAAATAAGAAAAATGGAAAATGCAAATACTTGCTACAATATCACAGGTACAGTAATGTTATATATTAACTATTTCTTTCTTTAACTATTAAATCTATAAGCTATTTCTCATTGCTTATTTCCTTAAAACATATCCTTTCAATCATCATTAACATAGAGGCCTTGAACAAAAATAACTTGTATCCTCTTTCTCAATGAATAATTTCCTTCTTTCTTCTTTTCTTAAGGAATTGTACTCAATGTCCTACTTCCTGTGGCCACAATTCACACCTATCAATCTGCTTATCTTACTTCACACAACCCAACATTTTATTAAGGAGAAAATTGTCAGTAGCTCCAGATGAACAGACAAGGACAAGGTCCCATGTAAAATTGTCTGGTGGGAAGAAACATGGGTTGGTAGGAGGATGAAACTTGATCTGGAGGTGAAAGAAGTGGGCTTTGTTGGAAGTCCTTGGGTCTGTTGCCAGCACTGTTTGGCTTGGGATCAGACATATAATCACTCTGATCCTCAGTTTTTGGGTCTGTTAAATGGGGATAATAACACTTCACATGGAGCTCATAAAACTCTGAGTTCTTTATATACTCACCCTATAGTGAAACTCACATGTTTCATATTTTTTTTTTCTTCCCAAGGGACCTTGGGGAAAACCAAACTAAGAGTATGGGAAAAACACCTACACAAAACATTCATACCTCTTTCCTCTAAGTCAACAACGATTTCAGAAAGAAGGAGCCTAAGATCAAATTTTCTAGCAATGGTTCTTCAAAAATTGGATAACTCTGGGGATGTAAGGTATGGTTTACTTAAAATAATAATAAAATTAAATAACAACCTCATGGTCACAAAATTTCTTTTGTTTTATTTTTCCTTTAGTGTCTATACCACTTGTATATGAGGCATAAATAATTGTTTTTAAAAATCATAAAATGTTAACTTAGAACCCTACAGAATAACTCTGAATAAATTTAATTTTTTTTTTGTCTCAGGCCATGAGAATGGATCTTTTGTCCATCTGACTCATCCTGTCTTCCCAATGTCTTCCTTGTGGAATGTGCATTGAACAGCTTTCCTTTTTTGACACAAGATCAGCTTCTGTCTCGTAATTCCTGTCTAGTTATTTTTTTAATATAACTATGACTTAATTCCTTTTCTGTCTCTTTCTCCAAGTTGGATTCAAGATTGTTGTGTTTTCTCCCATCTCTCAGAACTGAGGAGGTGGATGTGAGGGATCCTTGTTTACGGTATGATGAAGCATTCATCCCCGAGATGTTTGCAGGCTCTTCCTGAAACACAGGAAGCCCAGAATATTTTCATCCTCAGAAGGAGCAGGTTCCTGACTTGCTGGAGCCAGCCAAGTCAAGCTGTGTAGTCGAAGTTTTCCTGTTTCTTTGCTTTGCACCATCAGGACAGTTTGTTTGATGTCTAACTGTGAGGATGCTATAATTTTGGCACGCCACATGCTGCATTTGCTTCCTTTATTATCACATTCCTTATTTGGGACTAGTTTGGTCACATTGTTGTAACGAGCCCTTTCTGAAGTAGGTGGCTGTAAGCAACTGACTGTTCTACGTCCATCTGTAAAATACCTTAATAGGTGGCATTAGTATCTGAAAAAAACTTTTTTTTTTAACTAGGGTCTTTGTATTAAGTATATTGTGATTATGCTGTGTATTCCCTGTTCTCAAGGAGCTTACATGGGAGAGATACCAGGGTTTTTAGCTGCCAGTCAAATGGAAAGGTACAGGGATCTTTAGAATGAAGCAACAAGCAGATAGTAATAGATCTTCTTCAGTATCATTTCCATTTCTGAAACCATATCTGTTCAACCATTTGATGGTGCCAAAGATTTGGATGAGCTCCCTCCTTCCTTCCCCCACCCCAACACTGTCCAAGTACTAATGGCTGCTGAGGAATCAGGGGCTATATAGGACATGGCAGAGGAAGGCGTCAGGTCACATCTCCATCAGGGTTGCCCTTCTAAATGATGGCTATAGGGGGAAGACTGGGTGTAGGGTCTGTCTGGTGCAGCGAGAGGGATATTGCTGTTCTCAAGATTCTCATAGGTGGCAGATAGTTGACAGTTTTTATTCGTAGTAGTAGGGATGATGGGACCTTTCTCCCATAGGCTTTGCTTCCCTCTATGCCTGAGGGGAGCAGGGAGGTAGTAATATAGGGAATACTGCTTTTCCTAGAACTTTTAGATGTAAATGCTGTACCTTTCCCCCCAATTAGGCATCAGGGGAGATAGTGGTTGAGGTGGTGTCTGTGGTTTTTACCTGCCTGGTACATGTTGCCGCTGTCTTTCCCTTAAGGTGTAGCACTCTTTAATTATTCCAAACTTCATTACTTCTCATCATTGGGTAGGAATGAGTTGGGGCTAGCAAATAAGATGAAGAAGACGAAAGAGGAGAAGAATAGAGAAGAAAGAACACTCTTCAAAGAAAACCCAAAGTGGTTGTGCCCACCAAGCTTCACTTCCAAGGTGTTATATGCCGGAGAATGAGTGACAAGCCTGAGGGGAATCTCAGTGCCTAGGCCTGCCATTGACTCCATTTCATTCCACTAGAGATAAACAAAGATTCCACAAGGAGCTATTTTGGATTCACTGAACCCAATACAGGAGTGAGTGATCATGGGAAGCATTCGGAAGGGAGGGTCAGAGGTTTCAGGCCAGAACAGAGTGGTGAACAAATAAAAGCTGACAAAGGATGAAGTCAATATATGCATCCCAGTATATTGACTGGGAGACCATGAGTGGAATAGCTGTGTGTCTGTTCGCTAATTCTAGCACTGGGCCATTTGCTATCTTACATTGGGAGCAGTTGATCTGTCAGGGAGGATTGAGTCTAGGCACATGAGTGGTGTTATTCTAATTCCTTGGTTTGAGAGTTTCAGGACTGTATGGAAATGGGATGACTCATGGGCATGTGGGCCATGGGGTAGTCTTTTTAATATAACTTGAGTTTATTAATTTGCTTTAATGAAAATAAGCAAAGGATTATATATTTTTACTTATATTTCTGTGATCAGCTCCCTATTTTTTTCACAGCATTCATTGAAAGAATAATCAGAAAGGAAAGAGGGTGAGGTTTTCTAGTGGTTGGGGGTTGGACCAAGATTTTAATTACATAAAAGCATACTGAATAGAGCCCTCTATGAGCACTGCTAACTGGAAAGGAGAAATGCTAGGGTAAAGATAAAGGCAATTTTTAAAAATAAACAGAGATCTTGTTATTTCTCTGATGTCAGGTGGAGTATATAATTGGCAGGTTGAGTGTAGTATTGCCCATGCCTGATCCTAGTAATCGAACAGGATCAGGCAAGTGTTCCACATTACCTCCAGGGAGTTAAGTTACTTTTTCTCCTAAAAGATGACAGAATTTAGTCATTTAAAAATTCAAGTAGTTCGAGATTGGAGAGATTTTTTCATACTTTATGATTTTTAACCATCATTCTAAAAGTTTAGTGGGATTAATTATAGATCCCAGGATTCAAAGGGATATTAAGGGACCAGAGTCTAGCTTTCAATCTTCAGACAAATAGAGCATCTTCTTCATTTTGTAGTTGAGGCATCTGAAGCCAAGAGAGAGCCCAGAACTATTTGGGATGAAGGGGAATAGAACTCACATATCCTGCTTCTTGGAGAGATGGTTTCCAGTGTATCATGTTGTCTCTCATAAGATTGATACTCCACATTCTATCTCTTCCCTCTAGCCTTCCATATATATATATATATATATAATATGTATATTATATAATATATATGTATATTATATAATATATATGTATATTATATAATATATATATAATATGTATATTATATAATATATATATATATAGTAAGCCATTAAGATTCTTTAATTGTTATCTGCATTTTAATATTTCTGGGCAGCTAGGTGGCACAGTAGATAGAGCACTTGGCTTGGAATTAGAAAGACTCATCTTCCTGAGTTCAAATTCAGCTTTAGACACATCCTAGCTGTGTGATCCTGGCCAACTCACTTAACTCCACCTCAATTTCTTCAACTGTAAAATGAGCTGGAGAAAGAAATGGCAAGTCACTTCATTATCTTTGCCAAGAAAACCCCAAAGAGGGTTATGAAGAATTGGAAACGACTGAAACCATTGACCAATGACATATTTTAATGCTTTCTATATGAGCTTAAGTGTCCTTACACCTACACATTTCCATTTAGACTATCTCTAATAGAATAATCTAATGACTGAATGCTTTACTCATCCAGGGTCAGCATCATTCTTTTAGGACATTCTAAAGATGACCACAGGGATATTTCTTCTATCTTTATTTTTTTAATGCTTTATTAACTTTTGATTTACATCATTCATTTCCACCAGATTTTGAGTTACAAATTTTCTCCCCGTTTTTCCCCTACCCACCGCCCCAAAATAGCAGTCCCACAGGATATCCCCTCCTCCAATCTGCTCTCTCCTATATTTTCTCCCATACCACTTTCGACTTTTCCAGTAGGGCATGATGGATCTCCATGCCCCAGTGCCTGTATATCTTATTTCTCAATTACAGGTAAAATAGTGTTAATAATAGTATATACATTTAAACATTTGATTTTAAAGCTTTGAATTACAGATTCATTCCCTTCCTCCCTTGTCACCCACCCTTACTGGGAAGACAAGCAGTTCAGTATAAGTTGTACATGTGTAGCTAATGCAAAACAATAAATAGTAGATATATTGTAAAAGACCAATTATATTTCCCTCCCTCCTATCCCATCTCCCAATTGTTCTATTCTCTGCCTTGATCACGTCCCTTTTCCTTTTTTTTTTTTTTAAGCAATCAGGGTTAAGTAACTTGCTCAAGGTTACACGGCAAGTTATTTCTGGGTGTGGTGCTGAGTATCCAAGCCCAGATTTGATCCAGGTCATCCCGACACTGGAGCCGGTGCTCTTACTCGCTGAGCCACCTGGCCACCCTTAAGCAATTGGGGTTAAGTAACTTGCTCAAGGTTACACGGCCAGGTGTTTCTGGGTGGGTGCTAATGTGTTTGAGCCCGGGATTCGATCTCCAGGTCTTCTCAACACTGGAGCCGGTGCTCTTACTAGCTGTGCTACCTGGCCAACCCTGATCCTGTCCCTTTTCAAAAATGGATGCTTCCAACTTCCCTCCCCTCGAGCCTGCCCTCCCTTCCATCATCCCCCCTCTCATCCCCTTCCCCCCCTACTCTCCTGGAGGGTGAGATACCCTATACAGTGTGTATTACATTCCCTCCCCAAGCCAAATTCAATGAGAATAAGGTTGACCCATTCCCTTCCGCCTTCCTATTCTTCCCCTCTATTGTAACCATTCTCCCTTGCCTCTTCTCTATGAGATAGTTCACCCCATTCTGTCTCTCCCTATCTCCTCTCATTAAATTCCTCTCTCACCTCTTAATTTCACCCTTTAAGTATCATCCCTTCCTGTTAAATTGGTCTTGTGCCCTCTATCTATGTATACCTGTAAACATATATACACACATTCACATATGTATTCATATGCCCATATACCCTCATATATAGACATATATATAGACATATATATATATACATATATGTTTCTATTACCTTCAACTGTTTTCATACTGAGAAAAGTTTCATCAGTTACAATTATTGTTTTTCCATGTAGGAATGTTAATAGTTCAACTTTGATAAGTTCCTTATGATTTCTTTTCCCTGTTTACCTTCTCATGCTTCTCTTGTATCTGAATATCAAATTTTCTATTCAACTCTGTTTTTTTTTTTCAGCAAAAATGCTTGAAAGTCCTCTATTTCACTTATTATCCCCTGAAACATGATACTCAGTTTTGCTGGGTAGGTGACTCTTGGTTTTAATCCCAGCTCCTTTGACCTCCGCAATATCATGTTCCAAGCCCTTTGATCCCTCAGTGTAGAAGCTGGCAGATCCTGGGTTATCCTGATTGTGTTTCCACAATATTCAAATTTTTACTTCCTGGCTGCTTGTAATATTCTCTCCTTGATCTGGGAATTCTGGAACCTGGCTATAATATTCCTAGGAGTTTTCTTTTTGGGATTTTTTTCAGGAGGTGATCGATGGATTCTTTCAACCTCTATTTTGCCCTCTGGTTCTAAAACATCAGGGCAGTTTTCTTTGAGAACTTCCTGGAGGATGATTTCTAGGTTCTTAATTTGATCATGCCTTTCAGGTAGTTCAATGATTTTTAAATTATCTCTCCTGGATCTATTTTCCAGGTCAGTGGTTTTTCCCATGAGATATTTCACATTGCCTTCTATTCTTTCATTTGTTTGGGTCTGTTTAACAGCATCTTGATTTCTCATAAAGTCATTATCTTCCATTTGCTCCAATCTAATTCTGAAGCAATGATTCTCCTCATTGAGCTTTTGAGATTCTTTTTTTCCATCTGTCCAAATTGGCTTTTTAAGGCATTCTTCTCTTCATTGCCTTTTTGAGCCTCTTTTGCTATTTGAGTTAGTCTATTTTTTAAGGTGTTAGTTTCCTCAGTCAGGCTGTTGACTCTCATTTCATAATTTTCTTGCATTGTTCTGATTTCTCTTCCCAATTTTTCCTCCACTTCTCTTATCTGCTTCTTAAGGTCCTCTATGGCCTATAACCAGCTTGTATTTTCCTTTGAAGCTTTTGGTGCAGGAGTTCTGACTGCACTGTCTTCCTCCTGTTCCATGCTTTGCTCCTTTTTGTCCCCAAAATAGGAGTGTAATGTTGGAATCTTCTGTCTGCTTTGCTTCCTTTGGCTGGTCATGTCTCCCTTAAGTCACTTGATCCCTGGGCTTTTTGCCACAGTAGGACTCTGCCACCAGACAGGGGAGCTTTTGTCCCAAATGCTGGGGCTTTCTCAGTTGCTGGAGGTATTAGATGGGTACCCTCTCTGAGGCCTCCACATGCTTTGGCAAGCTGGACACACGCCCCAGTACCTCTACCCTAGACTGCAATCCAGATGCAAGCAGGTTAAATCAGGAGCAATTACCCCTCAGACTGGTTTCCTGGTCCCCCAAAATTCTGCAGGCCAGGAGCTTAAGCTGCCACATGGCACTGGCTGGCTGTGCCAGCCTCTCAGTGGCTTCTCACCCTGGGGGCAAAGGCCATGCACTCTCACTAACTGGGTCCCAAAGTCCAGACTGCACTGACCTCTCACTCTGTCCTTCACATATATGTGTTGATAATTCTGGAAAAGGTCACAGTTGCTGCTGATCTGGAGTCCCCCCTGCTGGAGGCTGGTCAGGCCTGCCGTGGGGCTAAAGCCTAGGTGTAGGGCTGGGCTCAGCTCCCAGAGCGCTGCATTGGCTGATTCCTGCCGCCTGCCAGGCTGTCCTCAGTGGGAGGTTAGCTTCTCTGTGTCATTTTGTGGGTTCTTCAGCTCCAAAGTTTGTTCAGAGTCCCCTTTTTACATGGACTGGGGAAGGTGGAAGCCGGAGCTGCTCTGAGGTCATGTTTCTACTCTGCCATCTTGACTCTGCCCCCCTCTTCTATCTTTAAACAACTTCAAAGGACCAGCTTCTTTAGTCACAATTTTGGTTAGACCAATCACTTGGCATGTTTAAGATAAAATATTCAGGTAATTAATTTAAAATTAGACTGACTGAATCAATCATATGTGTTAGCATCATGTGGTCATTCATCTCTGCAAGATTTAATACTGAACTAACTTCCCACTACATGTGAACTGTGTGCTTTAGTTGTCTAATTAAGGAATGATATTCCTTATTCAAAAATGCTCTAAAGTAGTATTTCTCTAATTTGAACCCAATTATTGTTGAGTATCAAAGTTAGAAGAGCATCCCCAGCCTTGTGTGGTAATACTGGGGATAGGGTAACTGATTGGGCAGTAAAAATTTAATGTGATTAAATTACCATCTCTAGTCAGTCAGCCCATATGGGTTAGAGGACCAGGCTTGTGGACTTATTTGGATTCAAGCCCTGTATCTGACCTGTTGAATCCATGTCACCATGCATAAACCAGCATGTCTCAGCACTGTCAACAACTAAGAGTATGAATTATAGAAAATTTGCATTGATAAAGGGGATTTCTCCATCAGGAGCTCTATATCAGTAAAATCACTGGACCAAAACTCAGAAGGCAATATTTTTCCTTCATATGTGATTTTAGTTGAAAGTTGTTTTGAGTTCATACATCACAGAAGTGAAAGCTATATGTGATCTACAGTGACTAACCTTCTACAAGTGTGGCATGTTGGTCCTGAGAAAGAGAATTTAGAGAGAGCAGGCTGTGAATCACTGCTGGAGAGGGTGGAGAAAGTGGGGCAAAGATAATAAGCCTTTTTTTTAAAGCTTTTAACTAGCACAACCTTTTTTTATCTGTGAAGAAGAGAGAGGCATGATTGAGAGGATAAATGCAATTTTAATTCTGCTCTTTTTTTCTGTTAGTGGAAATAAAGTTTTGGAAATTCTTGTCTTGTGTTTGGGAATAAGGACTGATAGTTAAATTGACTTTCTCACCACGTCAAATGAGGGTAGAACTGGGGAACTCAGGGGTGACCTTTTCTTGGAACAAAAAGTCCAGAAAGCAGAGACATCTTTGCCTTGATCATCTTGACAACTTCTCTGATGAGCCTGATGGAGGAGAAGAGCTTCATAGCAATTGGCTAAAAGCTTGATTGAAGAAAGTTTTAGCCCTCCCTTTGGGATACTTGCTTCCTAACCCCATGAACTACTTCTTCATCTGAAGACCAGAGCTTAGACCTGAAGGGAGAGTAAGAGAATACTACATCAGACCTATAGGGAAGACATTAATTAACCACAGCAAACTTAATTACAATGAGTGATTGTTAAAGTAATACAGATAGATATTGATATAAATTAGAGAGGCATCCCAAAGATATATGTGTGTGTGTGTCTGTTTGTATATATCTCAGATTTATCTGTCACTTCGGAATTCCTTTCTGATTACTGTTAGCTTTAACATAATATCATATGTTAATATGCTATTAGATTTGTATATACACAAATGAATATATGTGTATATATATGTGTTTATATATGTGTGTGTATATGTATGTATACACACACACACATATATATATATATATATATATACTTCTCCTGGTGTATAGCAAGTGCTTAATAAGTGCTTATTGATTGATTCCTAGTATAAATGTCAAAGTGGTTCAATGTATTCTATATATGTACATACATGTGTATTATATATACACGAGTATATATGTATATGTGCATACATATGTATTTATATGTGTGTATTCATACACACACAGACACATCAGCTAGAATTGAAACAGGGAGCAGATAAGAAGTGATGGTCAGGAGGCATCAGTGGTATCAACAGAAGATGGTGGTGCAACTTGGAAAGCAGCATCATTCTTCTCGCTCAATACTTTTTCCTCATGACCCACGTGGGACCTCTATGGAGGCCTATAATTTCCATTTAATGCATATGTATTTGTGGGAATATTAGCTCAAGGTTTATAGAAGGAATGTTTTACTATTTTGTTTCTTTGTACATTATTAAATAAATACCTCTACTTTGGACTGGGTCTTCCAACTGACAAGGATAAGAAGACACATTGATGGAGGCTTATGAGCTATACTTTAGAGAGGAATCTTACCCACCAAGTACTTAGAAAACAAGGCAGCTGGGGTGGCAAGGTAGTGCAGTGAGAAAGAGCACTGGCCCTGGAGTCAGGAGACCTGGGATTGGTTCCGGCCTCAGATACTTAACACCCACACAAAATAACTGGCCATGTAACCTTCAGCAAGTTACTTAACCCCCACTGCTTAAAAAAAAGAAAAAGAAAAGAAAACAAGGTGGTTTCCTGGGAAACAATGAATGGTAGTTGGGCCTTGGAATGCTACAGAAGTACGGTATAGATGACAGTGTTGTATAAGATTAATAGATACTTCTCACATTTCCCCTGGCACCTAGTAGGTGTTTATTGATTGATTCTCTGAATAAATATCAAGGTGGGTCAGCACAGAGATTTATAATATTATAGTTCATTTTGTATGCAATATATGTAATCTACTTAAAACAACATTTCAGTAATGAGTCAGAGTTTGTTGTTCCCATTTACTCATCTGATTTCATGGCCATGGGCAATTGTTTTACCTTGCCCTTAGATTTCGCCTTCTGTAAAACGAATCTAGTAATTCCAACCCTGAGGTCATAGGGATATTGGGAAAATTTGTGGCAAAAAAAAAGATGGCTACCACCAAAATGGAATGGAATGAGGGATTCTGTAGAAAGAAAGGATCAAAAAATGCACTAAAATGACAGAAGAGTTGGAGCTGATTTCAAGTATTCGAAAGATTGCCACATTCAGGAAGGATTACACTTGTTCTTTCCTTCTTTAAATTAAATTTTATCTTTATTTTTAGTTTACATCATTCATTTCCACAAGATTTTGAGGTACAAATTGTCTCCCCGTCTTTCCCCTACCCACCACCTCTAAATAGTGATGCCACTGTATGCCCCCTTCCCCAATCTACTTTCTCTTATATCCTTCCCCATCCCCCCTCCAACTTTCCAGTAGGGCAAGATGGATCTGTATACCTCAGTGCCTGTATATCTTATTTCCCAGTTGCAAGTAAAAAGAAATAATAATAATAATAACATTTTTTAAACATTTGATTTTAAAATTTTGAATTCCAGATTCTTTCCCTTCCTCCCTCATCACCCACCCTTATTGGGAAGATAGGCAATTCAATAAAGATTGTATATGTGTAGCTATGCAAAACATTTCCATAGTGGATATATTGTGAAAGACTGACTCTATTTCCCTCTATCCTATCCCACCTTCCACTTGTTCTATTTTCTGCTTTGACCCTGTCCCTTTTCAAAAGTGTGTGCTTCTAACTTCTCTACCCCCCAACCTGCCCTGTTCTCCATCATCCCCCTCTCATCCCCTTCCCCCTACTCTCCTATAGGGTGAGATACCCTATTTAGTATGTATGTCATTCCCTCCCTAAGCCAAATTCAATGAGAATAAGATTGACCCATTCCCTTTTGCCTTTCTGTTCTTCCCCTCCATTGTAACAGTTTTCCCTTGCCTCTTCTATACAAGATAATTTACCCCATTCTGTCTCTCCCCATCTCATCTCATTATATTCCTCTCTCACCTCTCAATTTCACCTTTTAAGTATCATCCCTTCATATTCAAATTGGTCCCGTGCCCTCTGTGTATGTATACCTGTACACAAATATACACATACTCACATATGTATTCATAAGCTCATATACCCTCCTATATAGACAAATATATATGTATACATACATACACATATATGTATATATACATATATATATATACACATTTATATGCCTTTCAACTATTCTCATACTGAGAAAAGTTTCATAAGTTACAATTGTTGTTTTCTGATGTAGGAATGTAAATAGTTCAACTTTTGATAAGTTCCTTATGATTTCTTTTCCCTGTTTACTTTCTCATTCTTCTCTTGCTTCTTGTATCTGAATGTCAAATTTTCTATTCAACTCTGGTTTTTTCATCATGAATGTTTGAAAGTCCTCTATTTCATTGAATGACCATATTTTCCCCTGAAACATGATACTCAGTTTTGATGGATAGGTGATTTTTGGTTTTAATCCCATTTCCTTTGACCTCTGCAATATCATATTCCAAGCCCTTTGGTCCTTTAGTGTAGAAACTGGCAGATCCTGTGTTATCCTGATTGTGTTTCCACAATATTCAAATTGTTTCTTCCTGGCTGCTTGTAATATTTTCTCCTTAATCTGGGAGCTCCGGAATCTGGCTATAATATTCCTAGGAGTTTTCTTTTTGGGATCTTTTTCAGGAGGTGATCAGTGGATTTTTCAACTTCTATTTTGCCCTCTGGTTTCCTGAAGGCTGATTTCTAGGTTCTTTGTTTGATCATGGCTTTCAGGTCCAATGATTTTTAAATTATCTCTCCTGGATCTATTTTCCAGGTCAGTGGTTTTCCCAATGAGATATCTCACATTGCCTTCTATTTTTTCATTTGTTTTGATCTGTTTAATAGTATCTTAATTTCTCATAAAGTCACTAGTTTCCATTTGCTCCAGTCCAATTATGAAGGAATTATTCTCTTCAGTAAGGTTTTGAGATTCTTTTTCCATCAGACAAATTCAGCTTTTTAAGGCATTCTTCTCCTCATTGGCTTTTTGAGCCTCTTTTGCCATTTGAGTTAGTCTATTTTTAAAGGTGTTATTTTCTTCAATCAGGTTGTTGACTCTCTTTGCATGATTTTCTTGCATCACTCTCATTTCTCTTCCTAATTTCTCCTCCACTTCTCTTATTTGATTTTCAAAATCCTTCTTAAGCTCCTCTATGGCCTGTAACCAATTCATATTTTTCTTCGAAGCTTTTGGTACAGAGTTCTGACTTCATTGTCTTCCTCCTGTTCCATGCTTTGATCCTTTTTGTCCCCAAAATAGGAATCTAAAGTTGCATTGCTGTGCTATCTCTTTGATTGTGTTTTTTGCTCATGTTGCCACTCAATTACTTGACTTTTTATCTTTTTGCCACAGTAGAACTCTGCTTCCAGAGATGAGAGCTTTGTCCCAAATTGCTGTGGTTTTCACAGCTGCTAGAACTATTAGTTGCATGCCCTCTTGAAGCCTCCACCAGCTCTGGCACCTCGTCACACACCCTAGAACCCCTTCCCTAGACAGCAATCCATATCCAAGCAGGTTAAAGCAAGAGTGATTACCCCTCAGACTGGTTGCTTGGTCCCCCTATGATCTGCAGGCCAGGAACTCTGAAGAAGCCACTTAGCGGCATCCCCACCTCAGCCTTTTCTCCCTCTGGGGGCAGAGGCTGGACTGCACTCCCAGACCCCTGTTCCTAAAGTCCACTGACTTTATTTTTGGCATTTATGGGTTGATAAATCTAGAAAATGCAATAGCTGCTGGTGATCCACTCTCCCAAAGTCTGCTCCAGTGTCGGGGCCGCCCTGAGGCTAAAACCACAGGCTCATGCAGGGATGGGCTCTGCTCCCAGTGGGCTGTGATGAACCCTTCCTGTCTGCCTGTTGGGCTGCCTTCATCAGGAGGTTTCTCTCTGTCTCTTTGTGAGTTCTGTAGCTCTAAAGTTTGTTTAGAGTAATTTTTTATAGGTATTTGAGGTGGTTATGGGTGCAGCGCAGGGAGTTTTTCTGCTTCTATGCCACCATCTTGGTTCTGCCTCCTCCACTTGTTCTTTTTTGATCCTTATAGGTCAGAACTAAGAGCACTGAGTAAAAGTTGCAGAAGAAAATTTATACTTGATGCAAAGTAAAACTTTGTAAAATTATATGTATCAATCACAGTTATATGGATATATAGAAAAGATATGTATGTATGTATCTATAGCTATATGAATAATATAGAGTATGATATATCAATTGCAGCTATCCAAAAGGTTAAATTAGGCTGCCTTAGCATGCAATGGGTTTCTCCTCATTGAGAATCTTCAATCAAAGACTGGATGACCACTTGTTGGGCATTTTCTAGAAGTGATTGTTTTCAGACAAGGACTGGACTAGACAGTCCCTGAATCTCCTTCTAACTCTGAATTCTGTAGTTCTTAGGATAGTCATGTCTAACTCTTCATGACCCCATTTTGGGGTTTTCTTAGAAAAGAGGAGTAGGGAGGAAAAGGAAGCTATAAGGTACTTAAAATAACCAGATAGTAGTTAAACTCTATAACTCTTTTGTCTTAGAAACATTGAGGAGCTCAGACTGGTAATAATATAAGGAGAAAAGGAAAAAAAAATAGAGAATCAAGGAGTGATCAATGGAATCACAGATAGTAAGAAAGGATAGAATGATTAGAAACATTGGGAAAGGGTAAAAGTTTCCTTCGGCAGTTAGGTGGCACAGTGGATAGAGTGCAGGGCTTAGAGTCAGGAAGACTCATCTTTATGAGTTCAAATGTAGTCTTAGACAGTTGAGTGAACCTGGGCAAGTCACTCAGCCCTGTTTTCCTCAGTTCTTAATCTGTAAAATGAGCTGGAAAAGGAAATGGCAAACCACTCCAGTATCTTTGTTAAGAAAACATCAAAATGTGATCATGAAGAGTTGGACACGACTGAACACATGCACTAAAGGTTTCTAGGTAGGATTTGTTATTAGAAGCAACTAGGTGGTGCAGTGGATAGAGCATTAGGCTTAGACTCCAGAAGACGAGTTCAAATCCAGTATTCAGATACTTATTAGCTTTGTGATCCTGGGTAAGTCACTTAACTTCTGTTTGCCTTTGTTCTGTCATCTATATAATGAAGATAATAGTATCACCTACCGTCCTAGGGTTGCTGCAAGGATCAATTGAGACAATAATTGTAAAGGGCATAGCATAGTGCCTGGTACATAGTGAGCTCTGTGTAAATGTTAGCTATCACTAGCTATTATTATTATATATTATGATGTCCACTAATTAACTGAAGGCCTCAGGAGGACAAAAGGAAGAGCCATGTAACTTCTCTTAAAAGCAGAAAACATCATGGAATCATCAAAGGGACAATTCCTTAGGGTAAAATGAAAAGTACTAGCAATAGCTGGGATCTACATAACTCATTAAGACAGGCTAAGTCCTTTGTTATGGTATCTCATTGGATTCTTGCAAATATCTTGTAAAGTTGGGGCTCCTGTCTGAGTCAGGATTTGAACTAAGTACTTCTCAATCCTCATTTCAACACTGTCCATTATTGCCACACAAGTCTGTAAATACTTATGGAGAATATGCTGCAGGAAACTTTGTTTTTAGTCCCTGAGAAACAATATTGCAACAACTTAAATATCAGCAATGAAAGAGTATAATGTAAGCTTTAGGAATTTAACCACTTGAGAGTTTTTCTTTTTGGGGATGGGGGGTAAGGTGGTAGGTGACCTTGGCAAGAGTTTGCAATTGATCAATCCATAGTTATTAACCATTATTAAACTCTGTGTTAGACACAGTACCAAGGGCTGGAGATTCAATCTAGTGTACTAAGAAGATCAAGCAAGGAAGAGTGAACATTTGCAATGCTATTTGAAGACACTGAAGTTCCTGATTATCTTACTACCATTGAGTGAAATAGGTATATGATGTTCAGTTAACTGAACCCTATATTGGACAAAATCAAAATAATAACGAGATAATTGAATTTTGAGTTGGAAGAAACACTACAGAAAATGCATTCCACCCATTTCCTTTTGGGGGTGGGGAGGGTACAGACCTGTGATTTCATCTTTGTTAAGATCTCCTGATGTGAAAATTCCTGCCATAGCCACAGATTAGCAGTACGTCTCTAATTTTCAATCTTAGAGAAATGCTAAGGGCTCTAAGAGATTAAGTGACTCAGTCATGTTTTGGGTCACAGTATCTGCTGAGAACCAGCGCTTGCCCTCAAGGAGCAATGTATTGGCAGAATGATTAAAGACAGAGTCCTTTTATATAAATATCACAAGTCATATGCATATTTTAAAATTAATAATGATCCCAGATATTTTTTTCAAATTCCCATTAAATTTGAGAAATATGTTTGTTTTTTATGTTTTAAAGAGAAATGGCTGTCTTTACTTCTTGAAAATTTTGCAGCATACTTTAAAGTAATGTATCTGATGGTACTGAAGATGAAATAGTTTAAAAATGTATTTCTTCTGCTTTGCTCTAGTTTTTTTTCCACTCATTATGGTAAATTATATCAGTTCAAGACTTTCAGAAAAATTTCCCGTCCCACAAAAGAAACAGAAAAAAATGAAAAAAAAGGAGATTTTTATTCTTGGATAGAGATACATACAATGTATTCAAATATTCCCTCAGCTATGATTTTGATCCAGATTATATTGGCCTTCATGTTAGAATCACTTGAATTGTTATTTTGGCAAATTCCAATGGATTAATCCATTTTTCCAAAATATGCAAAATATCTAAGTTTCAACTGATCTTTTTATTTGACCCCAGTAATTTCTCCATTTAGTCAGTTGGAAGTCAACTAGAGTATTGCAATAGACTCCTAAAAGATCTTTCTGCCTCTGCTCTCTCCCCTCTCCAATTCATTCTTCATACCCCTGCCAGACTAAGCTTCCTAATACATAAATCTAATAATGTCATTCCTCTGTTAAAAATCTCTAGTGGCCCCCTATTGTCTACCAAGCAAAGTTCAAATTCCTTTGCCTGTCATTTATAGGCCCTCCACAATCTGGCATTATCCTTTATTTTTTCCTTATCTCTTATCATTTCCTTCTAAATATTTTATGATTCAGCCAAGCTATATTGCCCCCATCATTCCTCAACATGTGCTGACTTTTCCCACCTCTTTACCTTTGTTTTTCTCTGTTTCTGGAATACTCTGTCTGTCTATCTCTGTTTCTGTGTTTCTCTTTGACTGTCTCTCTCTCTTTCTCTGCCTCTGACTGCCTGTTTCTCTTTTTTTTATAGTCCCCACCAGGTGGCAATTTATTTAGTACCTTATATTTCTCAAACTATAGGCTATTTAGCTTATCTTCTATCCCTGGCAAAATTCTAGAATGCATTACTTAAAAGGATAGTTTGAGAACATTTGTAAAGAGAAGTTATGACCACTAAAAGCTAACAAGGAGACTACATATAAATATAAATACATACATACATATATGATCTTGCCAGAGTTCACCACACTCTTCTACCTGCTTGAGCCTGCCAGGTAAGAAAAAAAAATATTCAGATGTGTGCTGATATATATTCAACAACCAGATCCAGGAGTTAAAAAAAAGTGAATGCATGTTAAGTTTAAGTTTAATCTTTATTGGTAACATTTTTTACATAATTTTTATATACATATATGTGTATATGCACATATATACATGTGTATATATAGATATATGCACTCAATATATGTGTGTGTGTATATACACACACACATACATATACACACACATGCTCTTGAAATGTTGTAAACAGCCAGCTTCTCAACTTTATTTCCCACTTCTCTACCTCCACTTAGCTACATACAGAAACAGTCTTACCTTTGATCTCACCTCGCCATCACCCATAACTGTTCCACTTCAATGTTCATTAACTTTGAAATTCCCTTATCTGACCACAATCTGTTATCATTCCACCTCTTCCTCTGCTTTGCAACACAAACTCTGTTTTTCATCATCACCATCCTCTTTAATCCCCCCATTCCTCAGTTATTTCCCAGGCCATGTCTTCTCCCCATCTTTATCCCTTGGTGAATTAGTTCAACTGTACACTGACCTCTTCTCTTAAGTCCCTTACTGACTTATCTTATCACTGATCTTGACCTGCCAAGCCCTTGCTTTGAATGATTCCCACCATTGTCTGCCTTTGTTCCTGACAATATGCTGCTGAACAAAAATTTAAAAAATACTGATTGAGTCCACCACAAATATATGTTACATAATGTCAAAGACAATACCTTTTACACTTCCCTAATTGATTCACTAGCCCACATGGACAGAAACCTCTCTAAACCCTTTAATTTCTCTTTAAAATTCTATGTTTCTCTCTCTCCCTTTCCCTTTACTACTTCAATTTGTTTTGCCTCATATGTCATTGAATAAAAAAAACAATAATTACAATGGAAACTTTTCACAAAGTGCTCTCACTTATCCTCTCCTCCTGGTCTCACCTCACCCAGATGTTTTCTCATAATTCCTTCTTCATCCCAGTCTCCCATGAAGGGGTGGGCTTATTTTCCTATATGCTAGTTTGTTTGGTGATTTCATGAGCTCTCATAGATGTCATTATTGTCTCTACACCCTCAATTCCCTCTGGAACACTTTCTTCTATCTCCAACTGCCCATTAGACATCTAGAACTGAATGTCCCCTAAACACCATAAATTCAACATATCTCAAACTGAATTATCTTTTCCCCAAACTCTCCCCTCTTTCTAATTTTCTTATTGCTTTCAAAAGTACCATTGGTCTTCCAGTCACTCACAATTGCAATTTATACAATCCCTAACCCTTCACTCTCATTTAACTCCCATAGCCAAATCGTGGTGATTCCACTTTCATAACATCTCATGTATTTGCTTTTTTCCCTCTCTTACAGTATTGCCCATGTCGATGAAGGCTCTTATCACCTTATGCCAGGACTCTTACAATAACTTGTTGGTTGGTTTCCCTGTCTCACATCTCTCCCCATTCCAATCCTGCTTTACTCAGCTGTTTACTAAGATATTCTTAACTATGTCACAGCCTATTCAATCACCTCCAGTTGCTCTCTATGTCATCCAGAATCAAATAGAAAATCCTGCTTGTCTATTCTTCATATCCTGATCCCTTCTACCTTTTCAGTCTCCTTATATCTTACTACCCCAATGTAGTCTGCAGTCCAATCATACTGACTTCCCTTCTGTTACTCAAAAAGTACTTCATTTTCCAACTCTGGGCATTTTTACTTGCCATCCTGCATTCCTGGAATTTTCTTCCTCATTATCTCCATCTCCTGTTTTTCCTGGTTTATTTCAAGTACCAGGTAAAGGTTATAGGAAGGCTTTCTTTATCCTTCGTAATTTCAGAACCTTCTTTCTATTGACCATCTTTTGTTTGTCTGGTGTATGTTTTATTTGTCCACAGTCTGTACATTTGTATGCATGGCTTTTTTCCCCTCTACTAGCCTGTGAACTGTTTGAGAGTGGGGAGCAATTTTTGTTTTTCTTAGAATCCCCAGCACTTATTATGGAGCCTGACATATAATAATATAGACAAATTCAGGACTGGTTGAAGAGCTGGGTATGAAGTACAGTCATTGATATATAGATGTCAAGATGGAGTTAGGTCTCCAGGGGAGTGGCTCAGGTTCTTTCATTGGTGCTGTTCTGTTTAATCTTTCAGCAGCACCATTGATGAAACTCAAAATATCATATTCTCAGACTTTCAGATGACACAAAATGGAAGGGAAAGACAACACAAACTCAAGAACATACACACATGCCACAAACTTAGGTAAGAATAAGTGAATCTAAAAGGATAGAAAAAGAGATAGATGTAAAGCAACTTTCTTTTTTCTTTTTCTTTCCTAATTCATTTATTTTTAGTTTTCATCATTAATTTCCACAAGATTTTGAGTTCCAAATTTTTCTCCCCATCACTCCCCTACCCCCACCAAAAAATAGCGAGACTACTGAATACCCCTTCCCCCAATGTGTTTTCTCTTATATCCTCCCCTAAGCCTCTCTAAATTTCTAGTAGGGCAAGATGGATTTCTATTCCCCATTGCCTGTATATCTTATTTCCCAGGTGCATGTAACATGCATTAACATTTGTTTCTTTGACACAAGTTCCAGAGTCTTTTCCTTCTTCCCTCTTCACCCATCCCTACTGGGAAGACAAGCATTTCAACATAGGTTGTACATGTGTAGTTATGGAAAACATTTCCATAGTAGTTATATTGTGAAAGACTAACTATATTTACCTTCATCCTGTCTCACCCTCCCCACTTATTCTATTCTCTACTTTGACCCTATCCCTTTTCAAAAGTGTTTGCTTCTAACTACCTTCTCTCCCAATCTGCCCTCTCTTCTATCACCTCCCCCACTCTTATCCCCTTCCCCTCTGGTTTCCTGTAGGGTAAGATACCCAATTGAATATGTATGTTATTCCCTCCTTAAGTCAAATTTAATGAGAGTAAGGTTGTCCCATTCTCTTTCACCTTCCTGCTCTTCCCCTTCATCATAACAGTGTTTGCTTGCTTCTTTTATATGAGATATTTACCCTAATCTATCTCGCCCTTTCTCCTCCCAATATATTCCTCTCTCACCTCTCAATTTTTTTTAAGGTATCATCCCTTCATATTCAACCCATCCTATGCCCTCTGTCTATGCATACACGTACACACATATGAACACACACATATATCCTCCTATACATATACATGTATGTAAACATATATACATATATATATTTCCTTCAACTATTCTCATATTGAGAAAAGTCTCATGAATTACAATGTTTGTTTTTCCATGTAGAAATGTAAATAGTTCAACTTTAATAAGTTCCTTATGATTTCTTTTTCCTGTTTACCTTCACATGCTTCGCTTGCTTCTTGTAATTGAAAGTCAAATTTTCTGTTCAGCTCTGGTTTTTTCATCAAGCATACCTGGAAGTCCTCTATTTCATTGAATGACCATATTTTCCCCTGCAGCATTATACTCAGTTTTGCTGGGTAGGTGATTCTTGGTTATAATCCTAGCTCCTTTGACCTCCGGAATATCAGATTCTAAGCCCTTTGATCCCTTAATGTAGAAACTGCTAGATCTTGTGTTATCCTGATTGTGTTTCAACAGTAGTAAAATTGTTCCTCCCTTGGTGCTTGTAATATTTTCTCCTTGACCAGGGAACTCTGGAATTTGGCTATGATATTCCTAGGAGTTTTCTTTTTCAGATCTTATTCAAGAGACAATTGGTGAATTCTTTCAAGTTCTATTTTGCCCTCTGGTTCTAGAATATCAGGGAAATTTTGCTTGATAATTTCTAAAAAGATGGTGTCTAGACTCTTCTTTTGATCATGGCTTTCAGGTAGACCAATAATTTTTAAATTATCTCTCCTGGATCTATTTTCCAGGTCAGTGGTTTTCCCAGTGAGATATTTCACATTGCCTTCTATTTTTTCATTTGTTTGGATCTGTTTAATAGTATCTTGATTTCTCATAAAGTCATTACCTTCCAATTGCTCCAATCTAATTTTGAAGGAATTATTCTCTTCAGTGAGTTTTTAAAATTCCTTTTCCATCTGGCAAATTCAACTTTTTAAGGCATTCTTCTCCTCATTGGCTTTTTGGACCTCTTTTGCCATTTGAGTTAGTCTACTTTTTAAGTTCTTATTTTCTTCAGTATTTTTTGGGTCTCCTTTAGCAGGCTGTTGACTCACTCTTCATGATTTTCTTGTATCATTCTCATTTCTCTTCCTAGTTTTTCCTCCACTTCTCTTACTTGATTTTCAAAATCCTTCTTGATCTCCTCCATGTCCTGTAACCAATTTATATTTTTCTTGGAAACTTTTGATGCAGGAGTTCTGACGTCATTTTCCTCCTCCAGCTCCATGGTTTGATTCTTTTTGTCCCCAAAAAAGGATTATATGGTCTGATTGTGCTTCCTCATCTTGCCAATTATTTGAGTTTTGAGCTCTTTATAACTCTGCTTCCAGAATGGAGAGAGCTTTGTCCCAAATTGCTGGGATTTTTGCAGCTGCCAGAGCTGTTATTTTGGTGCCCTCTCTGCAGCCCCCACAAGCTCTGGCTCACTGGCCACACACCCCAGGACCACCACCCAAGACTGTGATCCAGATCCAGGCAGATCAAAGCAAGGGTGATTACCATCTGAATGGTGGCTTGGTCCCCCTACAATCTGTAGGCCAGGAGCTCTGAAAGCAGCCATGCTGCACACCTCCAGCCACTTCTCACCCTGGGGGCAGGGGCCTCACCATGCTGTTCCTTCACCTTTACAACAGAGTTCCCAATTGACTTTTAATTTTCTCTTTGGCGTTTATGGGTTGAGGAATCTGGAAACCACCACAGCTGCTAGTGATTCACTCTCCTGAAGTCTTCTCTGGCCAGTCTGGGTATTGGCTGGGGCCCCCCTGGAGCATGAACTGGGGCTCACTGGGGATTGCACTTGGCTCCCAGCTCCATGACAGACCCTTTCTGTCACCCTGCCAGGCTGCCTTCAGCAGGAGATTTGTTTCTCTCTGTCTCTTTGTGGGTTCTGTATCTTTAAAATTTGTTTAGAGTCATTTTTTACAGGTATTAGAGATGGTTGAAGCCAGAGCCCATGCCAAGTTTGTGCTTTTACTCTGCCATCTTGGCTCTACCCCCCTCTTAATCAACTTTTAAAGAGAAGTTGGGCAATATGTGGTTTGATGACAGGTGATGTGAAGAGGAATTGTAAATTTTGATGAATGACAAGGTCTTCCAGAATAGGGTGGTAATACTGTACAGTGAAAATGTTAGATTTAGAATGAGGGGACCTGTGTTTGCATATAGATAATGCTACCTACTATCTATTAGTCCTTGGAAAATCACTACATTTTTTCTCTGTCAGTTTCCTCAATTCTTAAATGAGAAATTTGGAGTAGTGACCCCATTTCATCCATCTGTCAATTCTATCTTCCAATGATTTGTTCTTCCTCCTTTTTTCAGTCCCATCTAACTTTTCATGGCAAAGTGTTTTCTTCCATTTGGGGTTTTCTTGGCAAAGATATTGAAGTTGTTTGCCATTTAATTCTCCAGCTCTTAAAAATGAGGAACTGAGGCAAACAGGGTTAAGTGACTTGCCCAGAGTCACAGAGCTAGTGAGTGTCTGAGGTATCCTGATTCCAAGCCCAGTCCTCCTGACTCCAGGCTCAGCACTCTATCCACTGTACCATCTAGATCCCTAAATCTTCTGGTGATGGAGAACTCATTACTTAAGGCTATACATTATGCTATTAGGCAGGTTTAATAAATAGGAAGTTCTTCCTCACAGTAAATGGAAATCTGACTCCTTATAATTTCTACCCGTTCATTGGTCCCTATCTCTGCTCTGAAGCAGCACAAAATAACTCTAATACTCTTTCTTTCCCATGAGAGTTTTTCAAATATTTGAAAAACATTATCATATCTATCATTAATCTTTCCTTTTTGTTCCAGTTGAAGTATATACATTTTCCTAAAGCATTCTTCTCACAGTATATTTTCCAGAGTTCTCATCATCTTAGTCACGATCGTTTGAATGCTCTCTAGTTTTTAATGTTCCCCTTAAGTTTGTTATTCAAAACTGGACCCACTACCGAGATGTATATTTTTGCATTAAATGGAAGTGTCATGATTATGGTCAATTAAAACCCATATTTTTTTTTTCCTTTCACGTTATCTTCTGTCAAGCTAGGTCTAGCCCAATAGATACTTAGATAGCTGGCTGCTTTAATTGAAATAAAAAGCATAGAGCCAAATATCTAGAGATAAAAGGGTGCTTAGAGGTAATCTAATCCAGTCCTTTCATTGTACAGATGAGGAAACTGAGGCCCAAAATAGTGAAGGTCACATTGATAATAAACAACTGAAACAGAACCAGAATTCAAATTCTCTTACTATAAATCCAGCAGTCTTTCTTCTAGACCACAGAAAACTAAACAGTTACCTCCATTAATTTTATTATATTGATTTCAGTAATTTGAGATAATATTTAGATTCTCATTCTGTCATCGGCAAATTTGGTAAGCATGTCTCAACAACATTTAATTCAAGGAGCATTTATTAAAGAGTCACCGTGAACAAAGTACTATGCTCATTGCCAAGAACACACAAACAAAAAAATGGTAAATGGTACAATCTACAATCTCTGTCCTCATGGAATATGCAACTTGGAAGCTAGTGTAGTGAAGAAAATGCTGAATTTGAAGTCAGTGAGGTCTGGTTTAAATCTTGCCTCCAGCACTTAATTACCTATGTGAGCATGAACTTAATGTGACTGCTTAGTTTTCTCATGGGCAGCTAGGTGATATAGTGGATAGAGTGCTAACCCTGGAGTCAGGAAGACTCATCTTCCTCAGTTTAAATCTGACCTTTGACACTTATTTGCTGTGTGACACTGTTCAAGTCATTTAATGCTGTTTGCCTCAGTTTCCTCATCTGTAAAATGAACTGGAGAAGGAAATGGCAAACCACTCCAGTACCTTTGCCAAGAAAACCTCAAATTGGGTCATGAAGATTTGAAAACAATGGAACAGCAAGTAAATAAATGTGTATGTATGTCTGGGCAAGTGTGTGTGTGTATATGTGTGTGTACACACACACACACATATATACACACATAGATATGACATATAAAATGTTCAAGAGATATAATTTCTGGGTAATTAATAGTTTTATTCATTATTGCTAGTGGATAATTAATAAAAGGAGTCAGTGGCACTCTGTGAACTCCTGTTGCATGGAGCTTATGACCATATATAAGGAGAGGCCCAGCCTGGAGACAGCAGAACTGAGAAGGGAGCTCTTGTGGTGAAGGTGAAAACTTGTGGTATTTTGGCACTCTATGTTTGTCTGTTCTGTCTCTGTTGATGTTTGTTTGTGATACTGTCCACAGAAATCCTGGGACCTTACTGGAAGCCCTGAAACAGGCTTTTCTGGTTGTCTGTTTATAGAAGTCCTGGAGGAGGGTTTTGGAGGTCCTAGGACTTTACTTATGATTTGTGTTGACCTCTTGGACCTTGTTTGTGTGTCTGTGTTGATTTCTATACTGATGATTTGTATTGAGTTCTTAGACCTTGTTGGTGGGTCTGAATTGATTTCACAGGCAGATAGTGAATTGATGGTGATGCCAGCATTGTGTATGAACCTTATTGTGGCTCTGTTAAGCTTTGTCTTCCCAGAAACAGAAACTGTGAGGGACTTGAGGTGGACTGGACACTGTGAGCCTCAATATGGAATGGGAAGTGGACAAGGAACTGGACAAAGAACTGGACCAGGAGCTACACAAGGAACTGGGAGCTGCCTGCCTTTGAACCCAGGTGACAGTTGTGTAGATTCAGGCAGGAGCTGGGAATATGGAAAAGGAACCATGGAAGCTGAGAGCCAGCCTCAAGTCAAGATGAAAAGATCTCTTCTTGGGTACCTGATGCTGACTGAGAAGATTATGATTTACTGTGACCTAGGGGTGGAGAACTTTGACCTTTGTACTTTGTGTCCATTAATAGGACAAGCCTCCTTAAAGATGATTGAATTAAGAACTTACTGAATTATTGTACTTTGTGTCCCTTAAGCCTCCTTAAGGATTATTGAATTAAGGACTTACTAAATGATTGTATCTTTTGCTTAAAACTATGTGACCACTTTGGTGAAAATTATGTAGCCATTTTAGTGATAAAGTTGTTATGCCATAACATTGTGAATGCTGTACTATGACTTCTGTGGATGTTTTTGCCTTAATTTACTGCTGAATAGAGAGTTCACTATACTATGTGATTAGAATCTTGAAGCTATTCACAGCAGCAGTCCTCTGGAAGGCTGCTTGTGCTTGGGTTTACAACCATTCACATGAAGATGTCTATCAGGAATATGGTAATACAGAACTGAATCTTAGGGTAGAGATTGAGTCTGGATAAATTTAGACTTGCAATGCATTTGGATAGATGTGATAATTAAAGTCAAGTGAATGAATTAGATCAATAATGGAGAGATTATAAAGTGAAGGAAAGAGAAGGAAGAGAAACCTTTGGGGGAAAACTAACACTTAAGCATCTGGATATACTTTAGGTAGCAATTAATTAGCAAAAGAGAATGAAGATTAATCAGAGAAGTAAAAGGAGAATCAGGAAAAGACAGTGTTACAGAAACAAAGGAAGGAGAGAATAGCCAGAAAGAATAGTTGGAAAATAATGCCAAATGTTACAGAAAAAGTAGAGGAAGAATTATGACTGAGAAAAAGTTATTCTATTTAGTGATAACATTGGAGGAAGTACTTTCTGTAGAATGGGTAGGTCAAAACCAAGCACATGGGAAGATGTGGAGTGAGTAGGTGATTAGGCAGCAGAGGTAGGGAGTATAAATTATTCTTCCTCAAAATGTATCATTGAGAGGTGCTCTTCTCTCATTGGTGAGTTCCTCCTGGGCCTCCACTTTGAGGAAGAGCCCAGTTTGGCCAGACTTCATCCCTTCCTACCTGTGTTTCTAACTTTCTGTACTTTAATAATATGTTTCAGTTGTTGTTGCAACCTAGAACCTCACTAGGTGCTGGGGATATCCTCACCCATGAACATCCATCTAGCCATTCCTTGTGTCCTTCTCATCCTAAAACATCTCCCTTAATAAAGTATCTGGACCTAATGAATCCTTGTTCCCTGCATGATTTTCTGAAAGAGAGAAAGCATGTTTGATGAGCACTTGTGGGGATATCAGTCAAGGGAATTTTTTTTTCAGAGAAAGGAAACCTGAGTGTTTAGGAATGTTGATGTTGAGGAAGGAGCCAGAAGAGGAAAAAATGATTGCTATGGAAGAGAAATGAAATGATTAATGGAAAAAGATCATGGAGAGGAAGAGGGGGTGAGAATAGCTCAGATAGAAAAGATCAGTTTTAACAAGACAAAGTAAAGAAAAGTCACCTTTCCCTTGGAGACTAAACAAGTGGAGGAGATGATGGTGAGGTCATGAAGAGATTTAGAGGAGCAGAGAAAGGGAACAGAGAGTCTACATTGGATGACTTTGGTCACCTCAAGACATGGCAAGACTGTTTTCTGAAAAGTAAGATGGGGTTTTGAGAAAGGAAAAGGTTTGGAATAGTCTTTGAACAAAATGTATTAGGAAGTTCACCAAAGATGAGGAAAAGAATTTCAATGCAGTAACAAGTACCTGACTTTTTCATTTAAGTCATCAATAATAATATGGAACTGGAGAAGAATGAGGATATCATGGTTTACTGGCAAGAAGACAAGACTGGGAGTTAAGAGATCTGAGTTCTGCCTCCAACTCTATCACTAGCTAACTGTGTGATTTCAAACTTATCCCATCACCTTTCTGGGATTCTACTTTCTCATCTGTAAAATGAGGGGATCTAGCTAAATAATATCCCATGTCTTCCAGCTTTAAACTGCTATGGTTCTATATCACTATTAATTAGTAAAGGTCAGGAAATGATGCATAATTCCTTTCATCAGAAGAAATTAAATTTAAACAATGTGTCAAAATTATCACATCTTTAGACATTTGGAGAATTATATTGACCAAGAACCATGATGTTGAAAATAAAATTTTGCCCTTTGACAGTAATCAATCTCAATGGAAGGTAATGTGTAGTCAAAATGATTCCATTTCCCTTTACCCATATTTGTGTACATAAAAGCATGCATGAAAAATGTGTTATTTAAGGTAAAAATCAAGTGTGTACCAGGCAGATAAGTGGCAAACAACACCTCATCAGTCAGCTTCATTAAAAATAATTACGGTTAAGATGGCGGAGTAGAAGCAGGACCTCTGCATAGCTCCGGCTTCCACCTTCCCCAATCAATATAAAAAGGGGACTCTGAACAAATTTTGGAACTGCAAAACCCACAAAATGACACAGAGGAGCTAACCTCCTGCTGAGGAGAGCCTGGCAGGCTGGCAGGACTCAACCAGTGCAGCACTCTAGGAGCCAAGCCCAGGCCCACGTGAGCCAGAGGTTTTAGCTCCAGGGCGGACCTGACCAGCCACCAGTCGGAGGGACTCCAGATCACCAGCAGCTGTGGCCATTTCCAGATTTATCAACACATAGATGCTTAGGACAAAGTAAGAGATTAGTGCAGTGTGGACATTGGGATCAGAAGTTGGGAGAGCATTGACTTTTGCCCCCAGGGTGAGAAGCTGCTGGCATGTCTTGGCTCAGCCAATGCCCTGTTGCAGCTTCAGCTCCTGGCCTGCAGAGTGTAGGGGGACCAAGCAACCAGTCTGAGGGGTAATCACTCTTGCTTTAACCTGCTTGGATCTGGATTGCAGTCTAGGGTGGAGGTCCTGGGGTGTGTGACCAGCTTGCCAGAGCATGTGGAGGCTTCAGGGAGGGCACCCAACTAATACCTCTGGCAGCTGAGAAAACCCCAGCATTTGGTACAAAGCTCCCCTGTCTGGTGGCAGAGTCCTACTGTGGCAAAAAGCCCATGGGTCAAGTGACTGAGGGGTGACATGACCAGGCAAAGGAAACAAAGCAGACAGAAGAATCCAACATTAGACTCCTATTTTGGGGACAAAAAGTAGCAAAGCATGGAACAGGAGGAAGACAGTGCAGTCAGAACTCCTGCACCAAAAGCTTCAAAGGAAAATACAAGCTGGTTACAGGCCATAGAGGACCTTAAGAAGCAGATAAGAGAAATGGAGGAAAAATTGGGAAGAGAAATGAGAATGATGCAAGAAAATTATGAAATGAGAGTTAACAGCCTGACTGAGGAAAATCACACCTTAAAAAACATACTAATTCTATTGTCAAAAGAGGCTCAAAAAGGCAATGAGGAGAGGAATGCCTTAAAAAACCAAATTTGCCAGATGGAAAAAGAATCTCAAAAGCTCAATGAGGAGAATCATTCCCTCAGATTTAGAATGGAGCAAAGGGAAGCTAGTGACTTTATGAGAAATCAAGATGATGTTAAACAGATCCAAACAAATGAAAGAATAGAAGGCAATGTGAAATATCTCATGGGAAAAATCACTGACCTGGAAAATAGAGCCAGGAGAGATAATTTGAAAATTATTGCACTACCTGAAAGCCATGATCAAAGAAAAAAATCTAGAAGTCATCCTCCAAGAAATTCTCAAGGAACATTGCCCTGATATTTTAGAACCAGAAGGCAAAATAGGCTTTGAAAGAATCCACCACTCACCTCCTGAAAAAGATCCCAAAAAGAAAAGTCCTAGGAATATTATAGCCAGGTTCCAGAATTCCCAGATTAAGGAGAGAATATTATAAGCAGCCAGGAAGAAACAGTTCGAATATTGTGGAAACACAATCAGGATAACACAGGATCTGGCAACTTCTACACTGAAGGATCGAAGGACCTGGAACATGATATTGCGGAGGTCAAAGGAGCTGGGATTAAAACCAAGAATCACTTACCCATCAAAACTGAGTATCATGTTTCAGGGGAAAATATGGTCATTCAGTGGAATAGAGGACTTTCAAGCATTCTTAATGAAAAAACCAGAGTTGAATAGAAGATTTGACATTCAGATACAAGAAGCAAGAGAAGCATGAGAAGGTAAATAGGGAAAAGAAATCATAAGCCACTAAAGTCTAACTATTAACATTCCTACAGGGAAAAACAACAATTGTAACTGATGAACCTTTTCTCAGTATGAAAATAGTTGAAGGGAATAGAAATATATATACGTCTATATATGAGGGTATACAGGCTTATGAATACATGTGTGTACATATGCTTAGAAGTATACATGGATAGAGGGCACAGGACCAAGTTAATAGGAAGGGATGATACTTAAAAGGTGATATTAAGAGGTGAGAGAGTAATATAATGAGAGGAGATGGAGTGAGACAGAATGGGGTAAACTATCTCATATAGAAGAGGCAAGGGAAAATGGTTACAATGGAGGGGAAGAATAGGAAGGCAAAAGGGAGTGGGTCAACCTTATTCTCATTAAATTTGGCTCGGGGAGGCAATGACATACACACTAAATAGGGTATCTCACCCTACAGCAGAGTAGGCGGGAAGGGGATGAGAGGGGGGACGATGGAAGGGAGAGCAGTCTTGGGGGGAGGGAAGTTGGAAGAGCCCACTTTTGAAAAGGGACAGGATCAAAGTAGGGAATAGAGCAAGTGGGTGGTGGGATAGGAGGGAGGGAAATATAGTCAATCTTTTACAATATATCTACTACTATGTTAATGTTTTGCATTAGTTATACATGTACAACCTATAATGAACTGCTTATATTCCCAGTAAGGGTGGGCGAGAAGGGAGGAAGGGAATGAATCTGGAATTCAAAGTTTTAAATCAAATGTTTAAAATTACATATAATATTAAACTATTTTACATGCAATTGGGAAACAACAAGATATACAGGCACTGGGGCATAGAGATCCACCATGCCCTACTGGAAAAGTTGAAGGGTGTATGGGAGAAGATATGGGAGAGAGCAGATTGGATGAGTGGATATCCTGTGGGATTGCTATTTTGGGACGGTGGGTAGGGGAAAAACGGGGAGAAAATTTGTAACTCAAAATTAATGATGTAAATAAGAAGTTAATAAAGCATTTGAAAAAAAAACAAACAAAATGATTACAAGAATGATTTGGGAAGGGTTCTACTACCCAAAGTCCAACCAATTTACACTTTGCTTTTTTTTTTCTTTCTTTGTTTCTTTTTTTTTTTGGAGGACAATTGGGATTAAATGAATTGCCCAATGTCACATGGTTAGTTTTTGTGTTAAGTGTCTGAGGCTGGATTGTTTTTTTTTTTTTATAAAATCCTATTTGTGATTATGTATTTCTTGTGTTCTAGTACTAGGCCAGGCACAATTGCTCCTGTATTTCAAGGCTGGCAAACATGTATTTCCAAGTATTTCTCAGGTGTTGAGGATTCAGCAATGCCAAAACACATCTGGCTAAATATTATTCTCTTCTAGAGGTTTCTTTTTTTAACTCAAGTGTATTTCAAGGGAAATTTAACCCATCTGTTTCTTATTTCTTTACATTAAAATAATCAAAGTGTCATTTTAAAAGAGCTATTGCCTGGTCAAGAAGTCTTTATTTAAAAAATAAGAATGGTTAAAAGACTTGACCCAGAAGTTATGAATAAATTGAATTTGGGCTAGGATCGCATCAAGTATGGAACATGGAAGTTTTAAAATTTTCTTATTTTTATCTGTTGTACTTTATATTTTTAGGAAAAAGTATATAACTGTTTATGTTATTTTAAGAGGCAATGTGGCTGAGAGGAGTTGGGGAAATACCTTTATTCAGCTTCTCAAGAAGGCCTAGTTAGGTCTTATTTTGTGAAATCTTTGTGTGCCTCTTTTCTTTTTTTTCAAATGAAATTTTCTCCAGTCAAAACTCAACTTCTCTTCTCACCTTCCATCAAAGGCCATATTTCTTTCTTCTCACTTTTGATTTCACTCTACCATAGATTTCTAGTTTGGGGAGCTGGACGTGATCACTATCCCAAACTTTACTATGAGCTTAAAGCAATTGGGTCAATACACACAGGGTTGGTCCTATCAACCCAACAAACATTTATAAGTATCTGCTACATGTGCGATATTGTGCTAAGTGGGGAGAATACAAAGACAAAGCAGAAAACTCTCCATGCCCTTGGAGGGTTTATAGTCTACTCAGTGGTAGAGAAGAGAGGAAAAAATTGGAATGCAACATGTAAATGTATAAATAGATTCAATAATTTGAGGAAAGAAGAGGGTTCTTAACTTTTGGGGATGTCATGGATCCCTTTGGTGCCTGATGAAGCCTATAGATCCCTTCTCCAAATAATATTTTAAATATATGAAACAAAGTATGTAGGATTTCAAAGGAAGCCAATTATAATGAAATATAGTTATCAAAATATTGTTTAGAAAGGTCACATATACTATGTTAAGTACCAAGGGCACCAGAAAGATCACACTGCAAAGTGAGCACCTTAAAAGTGAAATTAAATATGCCTTGGTACATAGTATATCCTGCCTTTCAATGATGCTGCATTATATTTTCATAATGGTAGATGCTTTTCAAAGTGTTCATGGATATCATCTGACTGGAGTAGCACTGATTGAGGTAGCTAGGTAGGTAGGATGTTGTATTTGGAGTCAGAAAGACCTGAGTTGAAATTTGGTCTCAGATGTATACTAGCTGTGTGACCCTGGGCAAGTCACTTTACCTCTGGTTGCCTTAAATTCTTCATCGGCAAAATGGAAATAATCATAGCATCTGCCTCTCATGGTTATTGTGAAGATCAAATGAGAAAATAATTGTAAAGGACTTTGAAAGCTTTAAAGTTTTTGCATAGATATTAGCTGCTGTTATTTATTACTATCACTATTATTATTATAATTAAACAGTGTGACCTTGTGGGTAACTATACTATAATGAGAGATGAGGGAATTGGATTTATGCTTGGCATTTCCTTTTTTGTATAGCAAATGGTAAGTAGTATAACCTGTCATATAATACAGGATAACCATAACTGTCCTATCATGGAGAAAATCCACCACTTCTTAGTCAACATGGCATTTTATGTCTATTACTTCTTTATAAGAAAGTTTCCTAAGTATTTTTTAGTTTTTTTTTAATTCCTAAGGGATTGTCTTCTGAGGGATTAAATGAATAAGTTGAAGAATTGCACAACATATTTCTGGATCAAGAAATCTCATCATTTCTGGATCATCAAAGTCAAGGAATTATTTATATTATCAGGGGCTCCAAGGATTACTCAGCCCTTTCCAACCTGGTAAATTGTTTTTGATTTACATGAGGCTTACACATAGAGTCTCAGATTTTTGCCTTTCCCATATTACAATGACCCAGTTCCTAGTATAAGTTGTGATGGATTTATGGCAAATGGGAGTCTATTTATAATTGTTAGGCTGAAAGGTCTTTCTGGAAGCCCCAAGAGAGCTGTCAACTCTCCAGGTCTCACCAAGAATCTATGACATGTGACTGGTACATTATGCAGCAAAATTGTATTCCTTAATCCAAATGTCACCCTGTGAATAAGGCTACAAGGAAGAAAAATGTAACTGGGCGTACATGGAACAGTTTTCAAATGCTAGGAAAATGTACTAAATAGCCAAAGGACATATCGCAGATCATAATGTGAAAGTGGGCATTAAAAATGTCCATGGTTCTTGATAGATTGTTATGCCAGGAAGTGTCTGAAAACTGGTGCATTTCATTTAATAGTTTCTTGTAATTTTTTTTAAATTTTCTTTTAAAGAAAGCTTAAAAAAAAAACTTAAATAAAACACTCCGAACTGTGCTGGCTCTGCCAAAAGAGGGAGAAGTTTTATAAGGTCTGTGTGCTGTTTGGCCTTTACTTTATAGAAGTGGTGACGTTCACATGCAGTCAGGGTCAATTACCAAATGATGCTTCTTTCCCCGCAGAAGCATATGTAGTTAGTCAAACCCAAATCCAAATGATTCCTGCAGCTGCTGAACTGAAATCCTCTGTTACTATCAGCCAGAGTTGCCATTACAAAAGTTATCTCTGGTGTGCTAAACGTTCTCTGATTACATGAAGTAACTGTCAAGCTAATAAGACATTTTAAAAAATGAAACCAAACCAGTTTGTGATTTTATGGACTACAAATGTGCTGAAAGTTCATGTAACTTAGAATGTATATCAGTCCCACATGTTATGTATACATTACTATGAGTTGAGAGAAGATTTACAAATCTTAGACAACATATATCCTGCCTTCAAGAGGCTTAAAGTCTAGTGGGTAAGATAAGTCATGAAAACACACACACAAGGACATGCAGGCATACACATAGATGTATGTATATAACATTGCATGATTACATATGCACACACAATATTAATATCTCTATATGTCTCTATATGTACATGGAACTATTTGTATACAGCTATCTATTTCTATCTTGTTGTTTAGTCATTTTTTCAGTCATGTCTGTCTCTTTGTGACCCCTTTTGAAGTTTCTTGGCAAAGATACTGGAGTGGTTTGCCATTTCCTTCTCCAGTTCATTTTACATACAAGGCAACAGAGGTAAAGAAGATAAGTGACTTGACCAGGGTCACATGGCTTGTAAATATCTGAGGCTTGATTTAAACTCAGGAAAAAGAGTCTTCCTGACCCCAAGCCAGAACTCTATCCATTGCACCACCTAGCTGCCCAATTATACATCCATCTATATCTACATCTAGTAATCAATTGATTGATAGGTATAACTATTTTTCTGGTGAGGAAACCAAGGTTCTCTGAGATGTCCAGTAATTTGTACAGGATATATTGTAAGGGGAAGAGACTGAATTTATGTAGTTAACCTAAGGAGACTGTTAAAATGCTCCAGATGACAAGTCATGATGGATGGAATTAGGTTGGAGGCAGTGGGAAGGGAAAGAAAAGTATGAATGGAGGAGATATTTCAGGAATAGAATCAATTAGAAAGAACAACAGATTAGATGTGAGAGTAAGGGAAAGATAGGCATTCCAAATGGCTCTGTGATTTTAAATCTGGGTTTCAACAAGGATTAATAGAAATATAGAAACTAGCAGGAGGGTTGTGTTTTTGGAGAAAACGATGAGTTCAGTTTTGTCCATCTTAAATTGGAGAAAACAGAGGACCTTCCAAATAGAGATAACCAAGATACTGATCTGGAGGAATTTCTAGGAAAATTGAGAAATGAGAGGTCACAATCCCCCTCAGAAACAGCAACAAAAGTGGCCAAAAAAAAAATCCAAACAATGAGAAAGCCCCCAAAGAAAATTAAAAAACAGAAAATAGAGGAGACAAAGATGAGTTCAAACATGATGTAAAAAATATAATAAAGACAAAGGTAAAAGTATAAAGATAAATTTAGACTGGAAAGATAGCAATAGTAAAATAAGAAGCATAGCTAGATAAATCTTAATACAACAAAAGGATCACTTATGATGTGATAAAGAAAGATAAAGAAAATAAAGAAAAAATTAAAAGTGTATCAGAAAAAAATTTTGAGAACTAAAAAATTTTATTTAAGGAGTGTCAAATGAAATGATGATGAAATTAAGTTGAGAAAATTTCATTGAAAAAATTAACACCTTGATGGTACTGATGAATTACTTTGCTGAGGTACAGAATGTTGATAGGAAGAGTATAATCAGAAACCTTGAAAATAAATGAATTGGAAAAAAAAGATCAGACGCAATGAAGCTGGGAATGGAAGATCTAGAAGGCATATCAAGAAATTTTAATCTAAGAATTATCAAAATTCTGAAAAAAATATGAGGTAAATTATCTGACCTCTGTTTTCTAGGTAATCACATAAGAACATTTCTGACATGTATTTAAAAAAAGGGACAGTATGCAAATAAGTAGAAAGCTATACATAGAATATGAATAGAGGAGAAAAGAAAACACCAATTACACTTACCTGAACTTGTTATTGTTAAACTTCAATACTACTATAAAAAAGAGAGAAACTTACAAGCTGCTAAAAAGAAAACCACTCCATGTGGAAGCATAAATTTAGAGGTAAAAGGGACTGGCAAAATTTATAGATTTGAGAATCATCTTCAAAGAAATGATAGAAACTTTGGGAATAAAGAAGTTGCCAAGGGACAGATGACTAATGAATGCCACCATTCAGACTGTAGGAAGAGAAAAAAGAGCTATCAAAGGAGTAAAAGCAGTCAGGTAAGAGAAGGTTTAGGAAATTCTAGTGCCACGGAGTGCAAGGGAACAAGAATAATGAAAATTGACATTGTGTTAGTATTGTAACATTTACAGAGTTCTTCATCTATGTCACCTCTTTTCCTCCTCACAACTTTGAGAGGTAGCTACTTCAAGAAATACCATCTCATTATATAGAGGATGCAATGAAGGCTCACAAAAGTTGTGACTTGCCTAAGATCACACAGTTACTGTGAGTTAGAGTGAGGATTGGAATCTAGGTCTTTCCTTATTCTGTGGTCAGCTGTTTTCCCAACACTATCATACTGCTTTTTGATAGAAAGGTCAAGGAGGATGAGGCCTCAAAAAAGGCCTATCAATTTGGCAATAAGGAGCTCATTGATATCTTTTTGACCGGGAAGCTTCAGGATTGAAGGTCCTAGAAGCCAGATTGAAGGAGGTTGAATAGGTAGCTAAAAAAAAATTAAACTCCCTTTTAAGAGGTTTAGTAGTAAAGAAAAAAAGAAGAAAGCAGATTAGTTTCAGAGGCTGAGTAGCAGGATCACTATTTATATTGTTTCAATTGTACTTAAATTATACAAATTTTGCCTTTCATACCAAAGAACCAGACACAGTAAATATTTTCATGTGCTTCTGATTTAAGAAAAAGACAATATTTAAATAAACAGCCTTGAGAATTGGTATATAATCAGAAACAAAGTTAATACTTAAAAAAAATGTTTAGGTTATATAGGATGTTTTACCGAAAGTGCTCGGAGAAGTACTGGTACAGAAGATAAAGGCATTCTGATGAACCTCTCTTACTAAATAATTTGCCAAGGGCTGTTACAGGATTCTGTAGTATAGTTCCTTGTGAAAAATGTTCTTTATTTCATTGTATTTGTATCTTCAGTTCCTAGCACAGTGCCTTGCAAATAGTAGATACTTAATATTTAATTGATTAATGACAAGCTGATTATACTAAGCTAGTTTTAGGGAATTCACAATGTTCATGTATATAGAGAGAGTCAGAGACTGATGAAGACACTCAGAGAGAAAGATATATGCACACACAGAGCATAGAACAAGCAAGGTAGAGAATTGAGAAAATTAGCCAAATAATTTACTTCATTTTCCTTGAAAGATCCAGTTAAGTAATGAACACATTTCTTTTTAACCACGATCCTTCAAAAATTGCCTACTTTCCACAGACCTAGTCTTCTCAAAGTTATAGAGATCCCAATGAGTATGTATGTATAATCTCCTAGTTGATGTGATTGTATGAAGGCTTGCCTTGTAAACTTCCTAATCTTCATTTTCCTCTAGCCATCCATGTGAAAACCAGAACTGCCTTCAGCAAAATGAGATTGCTGGCTATGTTCGGTTCTGATAACTATATTTTCCACTGTAACGAATCCCAATTACACTTTCCAACAGTTTCATTCTTTCAAAGGGAAAAAGGGGGAGTGGGAAAAGACATTTTAAAAGATTAGCTTCTGTAGCTTGCAAAAAAAAAAAAGGAAAACTACTCTTGGAATATATGTGTTGCCAATTCAGTAGCATATTAGTAAAAGATACATTTTATACATTTCTCCTTTCTAAGCATATTTAGCCCAAAGAACTCTTGGTGATCCTATGCTTAAAGAAGGAAAAATGGGGGTAAAATTTATCTTTCACTCCAGGTCTTTTGTCATAGTACAATTTTGAGAAATAAGTTAAATGTTAATGTACAATCTTGAGAATTAAATTCTTTATCCAGAAACCTTAAGAATTGGCAATTGAGTAGAGACTGATAAAGAGGTTCCTTGGTTGAAGGAACACGTGGTGGGAGTGGGTTGGGGGGAGGTGGCGAGAGAGCCTGGCTCCAGCGTTCCCATGAAGTGTTCTCATCCCTGGCTGGCATTCGGAAGAGTTACAAAGCATGAATCACCATCTAATTTTGTCAGCAAGTGATTGGATCCTGCAAGGAATTCGCTTATGTGTGAACCAAACAATATGCTCTATTGAGTAATGGGAATTTGGTAGTTTTCATCCCTGATACATCCCTACCTCCTCCATCATCCCTTACCTTCTTCCCCTCCTCTTCTGTGTAGTTTCTGGTCTCTCCTTAAAATACGCAATGTATAAAAATATCCACGCATTCACTTTATACACAGTGAATTTGAAAGTGTAATTTAAGGGACTTAGCCCAACACTGTCTCCAAACCAAACAGGACCTGCCCAACATTAACCAAGACTCAACCAAGTTTTTGACCTTTTAAAAAATAGCAAAATTGTCTCAATCATCTTGGGGGTAGGCATAGTGTGCATGATTAGAGAACAAGTGCCCCCCCCATCTCTCTTCTCAAATCTTTCTCTGTTTTAGTGACTTATAATAGGATCAATGGTTCTCATGTGTAGCAGAATAAAGATCTATGTAGTGACACAGCCTAAAAACACTGTGTGAGAACTCATTTGGTTTAACTTCACAGAAATTAAGCTATGAAAATGGACTCTCCAACTTGCTTTTTTCCCCCTCAAGTCAAGTACCATATTCTTATTGAAACATCTGTTTGTCCTTTACAATGACTTACATCATCAGTGATGAAAATCTTTTTTAAAGGTAGTAATTTGCACATCTACAAAAAAAGGTGCCATTTTGGTTTTAGAGGTCATGCAATATGAACCAGATTTTCCTCTTCAGAGTTTGTTTCTGAAGAGTTAAATTATGGTATTTTTTTTCTTTCCTGTGGCCTTATAAAACTTTGAGTATCTTGTTATTATCCCTGGGTTCTAGGATGATACATAAAAGATATTGTTATACAGACACACATACATATAATTAATAAATTAGTGATGTATTTCTATGACAGAATTCAAACTCAGTGAATTAATTCAAGAATATATCCATTAGACCCAAAGGGTAAAAATTATAGGGAGGAAGTTTGTTCAGTATGATAACCAAGAGCTTTCTGAAAATAGAACTGCTTAACAATTGAATGATTTCCCATCTCTAGAAGGATTCATTCCTTCAGAGGCTGAAGGCTTTTGTTCTGGGAGATGTCATAGAAGGATTCCTCTATGGTCTCAGAAATTGGACTAGGTAAAATTTAACCTTCCTTTCAATTTATTGAGTCATAGATTCTTTGACTTGAAAGGGATTAAAGAAATAATTTCATCCAGCCTATGCTTAAAGAGGAATCTGCTCTCTAAAATCCCTGGTAAGTAAGCAATCATATTGCCTTCATTGAAAGCAGGAGCTGTTTTTTTACTTTCTTTCTATCCCTAAGACTTAGCACAGTGACTGGCACATAGGGGTTACTTAATGAATGCATGTTGACTTGACTTGCCCTGGCAACTTTTATTATTGGAGAAATTGCTTAATTCCAAAAGCACATCACTATACTTTGTGGTTGTTGTTCAGTTATTTCAGTAATATCTGACTTTTTGTGACTCCGTTTAGGGTTTTCTTGATAAAGATACTGAAGCCATTTCCTTCTCTAGTTCATTTTACACATGAGAAAACTGAGACAAACATGGTTAAGTGACTTGCCCAGGTCACGCAGTTAGTAAGTATCTGAGGACAGATTTGAACTCAGGAAGATGAATCTTGCTGACTCCGGGCACAGCACTCTATGCACTGTGATACCTAGCTGGCATTATACTTTAAATGACTCTAATTGTTAAGAAATTTTACTCTATATTAAATTGAAATTTGTCTTATTTACTTGAACCAATTATTCCTGTTTCTTCCTTTGGAATAATATAAGACATTTAATTTTATTCTTCATGAAAGCTCTTCAAATACATGAAATTAAGAAAAGATATCTAACTTTGTCCCTCTTGTTCTTCTTTTCCTCAGGTCAAACAACTCTGGTTTCTCTAATGAATCCATTGCATCACTTTCTCTTACATGAGCGTTAATGCCTTTCCTTTCCCAAAATGTAGTGCCTACAACTGAATAGATGTGTTTTGACCAGGCAGAGCATGGTGGAATGGCAACTTCCTCTGTTATGATCATTTTGCTTCTAGTAAAACAATTTAAGAACATATTACTGATTTCCACATTCCATTGTTGTCTAATTTCAAACTATGGTCCACTAAAAAAGAATACTAGGTCATTTTCATATGAACTATTGTTTAGATAGTGTAATATAAACTCCTTGACAGCAAATATCGAATTGTTTGTTTTTAATCTCAGTGTCTTGTATATAGTAAACAGCCAATAACTGTTCAATTGGATCAAATTGGATATATCTCCCTAATTCTGGACTTGTGTGGAGTTTTTGAATCAAGTATAGAGCTTTACACTCATTTCTATTAAATTGTATATTTTTTGAGATTTGTCCCATCATTCTAGCCTGCTAAATTCTTTTAAGATCCAAGTCTTTCATTCAGTACATTAGCTACCCTTTCTATTTGATGTTTAATTTGATAAGCATACCGCATATATTAATTCATCTTTGATAAACATCTTGATAAGAAGAGCTCTAAGGAGAGATCATCATAGCCATCTATGTAATCCTCTTTCCTATACAAATTGACATCAATTTGTTCAACACCAATCTAAAATGGATTTTCTGTGACAGTCAAGACTGAATTTTTTTCCCCCGTCATGATACCTCACAAGGGCAAAATAAAAGTATCACTTATGAGCAATCCAATTTGACGCCTTCTCTTTTCATTTAATGATACCAGATTCAACTATGTAAAGAGTCCATCTTATGACACTCATCAAGCTGATTTCCAATATTTCAAAATATATTTATTTTAGAGTTATATGAGCAGCTACACATTCCCTTAATCATGGGTTCCCAGATGTTTGAGTATTTCTGCCCTTGGTGACCACATATTTCATGCCACAGTCTGTTGGCAGCTCCCACATGTTGACTATGCACTAGTCATCTTACTGAGCTGTCTACCCAACAGTGGTAAGCTTTGAGGATGAAGATTCTGGTCCAGGCAATGAAAGACTTAATCTATGTCTATGCATTTTATTGAAGACAAAACAACAACAGCAACAACAACAGCAACAACAACAACAAAGCTGGATCACTTCAAAAGTTTCTAACTGCCCTCCTTAACTTTCCTTTTGGATTTTACTCTGCAGACTCTGGATTTGAAAGGGTGATGTTGGGTGAAAATTTACCTCAGACTATTGCTGTTAACCTGAATATTATATACATATATATATATATATATATACTTATATATATTTAAACTTTTTGTATTTGTTAGAAATACAAAATAAAGCAAACATTTAAGAATCTCTTTTACCAAAACTATTATATTCAAATTTCTCACTCCAGAACTCAGGAACCTCCATAATATGGTCAATATTTACCTTTTATGTCTTATCTCCCAATTATTCCTCTATAATCATGTAATCAATCAATAAGCATTTATAAAGTACATACATATACCAGATACTGGGGAATACAAAGACAAATATAAAGCAGTCTCTGCCCTAGAGAAATTTGTTTTCTATCCAGGCAAACAACACACCTACATATAAATAAAGATGGAACATATCAGGAGCTAATAAAAATAATTTCAAGGAGCAAGAGCAGTTGGAAGAGCAAATAAGGATTTTTATGGGATATATAACTTTACCTGAAGTTTAGAGAAAGATTGACATTCTAAAATTGGAGGTAAGAGCAATTATATTTAAGGCATGGATGATAGCCTGTGCAAAGGGGCTGAGATAAAATATGGAAAACCTTTACCTAAAGCAGGGCATTTTATTGCACTTGGCTTCTAAATATCATGTAATATCACTCCTCAGAAGTACAAAATGGGGAAAAAATGGCTAGATAGTGTTTCATCTGATGAAGATCTTGGAGTTTTAACAAAGTATAAGTAAAATATGTTTATAATGGGCACCAAAGAATGTTAATGCAATTATTAAAATTTTCTTTTTAATTTTAAAAATTTATTTGACCTTTTTTTAAAGTTGAATCCAAATTCTCTCCTTTCCTCCCATGCCTTCCCCAACCAATGAAAAGGCAAGCAAAATATCAATTATACCTGTGAAATCCTGCAAAATACATTTCCATATTAACCATAACATGAAAGAAAGGAAAGAAAGGAAGGAAGGAAGGAAGGAAGGAAGGAAGGAAGGAAGGAAGGAAGGAAGGAAGGAAGGAAAGAAGGAAGAAAAAGAAAAGAAGAAAGAGATGAAAAAAATCAGTTTGCACTCAGTTTATCAGTTCTCTCTTTGGAGGTGGACAGAATTTTTTCATCATGAGTTCTTTGGAATTGTCTTGGATCATTGTATTGATCAGAGTAGCCAAGTTTTTCACAGTTGATCATCATTACAACATTGCTGTTACTGTACACAATGATCTCCCTGTTCTTCTCACTTTACTTTTTATCAGTTCATATAGATCTTGCCATGTATTTTCTGAAACCACCTCTCTCATCCTTTCTTATAGCACAATAGTTCTATCATGATTATATATCACAACTTGTTCAGCCATTCCTTAACTGATGAGCTTCCCCTCAGTTTCCAATTCTTTGCCACCACACACACACACACACACACACACACACACACACAAACTGCTATGAATATTCCTGTGTATATAGGTCATTTTCCCTTTTCTTTAATCTCTTTTGGGTATAGATCTAGTAGTGGTATTGCTGGATTTAAGGGTATACAGAGTTTTATAGCTTCTTTGGCATAGTTCCAATTTTTTCTTCAGAATGGTTGTACCAGTTCACAACTCTCATCTCCTCTCCCCTCCCCTCTCCTCCCTATTCTCTCTCTTTCTTTCTTTCTCTATCTCTGTCCCCTTGTATCTCTTCCCTCCTCAAAAGTCTATTTTGTTTTTGACCTTTGCCTCCCTTAGTCTGGCCCCCCTTTTACTCTTCTTCCTCCCTTCCCCCCCCCATCTCTTATCCTGTACCCTCCTATTTCCCTACTGGGTAAATTACATTTCTATACCCAACTAAGTGTGCATATATATTCTTCTCTCTTTGAATCATTTCTGATGAGAGTGAGGTTCAAGTTTTTCCTACCACCCCACCACAATTTAACTTCCACTATATAAGCTCTTCTGTGTATACCTCTTTTATATGAGTAAATTTTCCCCATTCTATTTCTCCTCTCCCCCCTTTCCTAGTATATTATTTTTTCTCACCCTTTTATTTTTTTGGATCATCCCAACATTACTGCCTCACATTTATGCCCTCTGTCTACGTAGACTCCATCTAACTGCCCCCAAAATAATAAAGTTCTCAGAAGTTACATGTATAATCTTCTCATATAGGAATGTAAACAGTTTAACCTTATTGAGTCTTGTGATTGTTCTTTCATGTTTATCTTTAATGCTTCTCTTGATTCTTGTTTTTGAGTATCAGATTTTCTATTCAGCTCTGGTTTTTTCATCAGGAATGCTTGAACGTCCTCTACTTCATTAAATATTTATTCCCCCCCCCGAAAATTATGCTAATTTTCCTGGGTAGGTTATTCTTGGCTGTAATCCTAGCTCCTTTGCCTTCCAGAATGTCATACTCCATAACCTCCATTCTCTTAATTTGGAAGCTGGCAAATCTTGTGTGATTCTGACTGTGGCTTCATAATATTTGAATTGTCTCTTTTTGACTCTTTACAACATTTTTTCCCTCACCTGGGCTCTCTGGAATTTGGCTATAATATTCCTGGGAATTTTCATTTTGTGATCTCTTTCAGGAATGATAAGTTGATTCTGTCCATTTCTATTTTATGTTCTGGATTTAAGATATTAGCACAATTTTCCTTGATAATTTCTTGAAATATACTGTCTAGGCTCTTTCTTTGGTCATGGCTTTTAGGTAGTCCAATAATTCTCAAATTATTTTTCTTTGATCTATTTTCCATGTCAGTTGTTTTTCCAATGATATATCTCACATTTTCTTTTTTATCATTGTTATTATTTTTAACTTTGTTTTATTGAATCTTGATGTCCCATAGAGTCATTAGGTTCCACTTGCCCCATTCTAATGTTTAAAGAATTATTTTCTGTAATGAGCTTTTGTACTTCTTATTTTTTTTCCTTTTGGCCATTCTGCCTTTTAGGGAACTCTTTTCCTTCAGTGAATTTTTATACCTCCTTTTTTATTTACTTATTCTGCTTTTTTAAGAGTTATTTTGTTTAATGAATTTTTGCATGTCTTTTATCATTAGGTCAATTCTGTTTTTTAAGTTTTTTCTTCAGTATTTTTTGTGCCTCTTTAACCAAGTTGTTAATTCACTGCCATTTCTTTTCCTAATTCTTCCTCTACTACTCTTATCTTTTTCTTTAACTATTCCAGGAATTCTTGTTGGCCTTTGGCCCAATTAACACTTTTCTTTGGGACTTTAGGTGTAGCTTATTTCACATTGTTCTCTTCTTCTGAATTTATTAGTGGTCCTTGCTTGAGTAGTAGCTTGTCATAGTCAAATTCTTTTTGTTGTTGTTTTTTCTCATTTTTCCATTTGATTTCTTGACTTTGCACTTTGTGTTTAAGTTGGGCTCTGCTTACCTAAGGGCAGGGAGGCACCGTACCAAGGCTAAGGCTTTTTTTGTGCTTTTGTTTTCATAGCTAGTTCTTGGAGTCTGCAAATTTTTGGTGCTTCCAAAGTGGTAAGATTTAGAGAGAAGTTCTCCTTTGTATATGAAAACAATGCTAGTATCAGTCAGATAAGTGTTTATTTCTCCAGGCCTTCTGTGGGACTATACATGAAGTATTTCACCCTCTGTTACCCATTTTCTCATTTGATATTTATGACTAGGGTTAGGTGTATACTCTAGGGCAAGGGAATAAAGCTTTTCTCTGTATAGAACTCATTGCCTCATACAGGGATTAAGTATGTGACCTTGGCCTTGTTAGCATCAAATTCAGACTCACTAAACTCACCAGATACTCTCTCTGGCCAAAATGTTGGACACCTATCATGCTCTTTGACTTCAGGCCCAGGAGAGTCTAAATGACACTCTAATGGCTTTTTATTCTGCATGTTTTCCTTTAATGGCAACATAAAAAAATAGAAAAAGGAAAGTTGGGTAAAAATATATTTTCTTTCACTGAAGCACACCCCTTGGCAAATGTTGCAGTCATCTATGTCCTTCCATGCATTCACTGTTGAGGAATTTTGGAAAATGCCAGCACTGTTGACAGTTTGGAGATAAATGGGTACATTACAAACGGTGGAAAATGAACTATGAAGAGCATCCAATCCTTTCACTTTGGAATTTCTACTATTTTACACAATTAATGGCTCTAATGAATGACTTAGAGCCCTGACCCTGCATCTTTCAAAGCCTAATAGCAAGTGCCACTTAACCCCCACTTGCAGACTTGGCCCAACCCCACTTTCTGGAACCAATCTAGGCAAGGGACACAGGAGCCTCCGTTGATGCCACAGCTTATCAGTTTAGCTGTTGGTCCAAATTCCCACCCTATGCTTGGATGCATTTTCCTTGTTCTTTATTTTTATGTTTCCTTGTTCTTTATGATCGTTAAGTCTCCTTTTCTTCTATCCTAGTAGCTTTATCCCTATCTTGTTACCTTGGAACCTGCCATGGATCCCATTTCCTCTAAAGTTAGGCTGTCTTTTGTCTCCAATCCTTTTAGTTATTGGAACTTTATCCCTAAATGTTAGCTTCTGTGGTGAAGTCACTGGTACCTGCCACTGGGCCTGGGATTATAGATTTAGAGGTAGAAGGACCTTTGATGCCATTGAATCCAACTCCCTTATTTTACAGATGAGGAAACTGAAGCATATATAGGTTAAACAAATTTTCCAGGGTTCAATAGCTAGCTAACTGCCAGAGTACCAGGTCTTCAGCTACTTGTCAGGTCAGAACCTCTGGCCATCATATTCTTCTCTGTTAGGACACCCACAAACTTTTACCCATTGAACTTCCTGGAAGCCTACCTCTTACTTGTCTGGACTTCTGTCTGTCTGTTACCTGCTGCCTGGATCCTTTAACCCTCCACCCACCTGTCTGGACTTCTTCCCACTACCGGCACCTTCTAAGGGTTTGCCCCAACCCAGACTTGTCTCTAGTACCAACTGCCCAAGACTTTATACTGACAGTGGCAAAGAAGAATGATGAAAGTGGCCAAAGGAATGTAATTAAAATGAATTTTGGGGAATTATGCACAGTTAAAAGGGATGCCTGAGACAAGGTAATTCCATATATGATGTCACTAGGACAAATCTTGATGCCTCAAGGGGGAGATGTGTCAAGACATGAGATGTGTTTTTCCTGGTAATTGGGCAGTAATTCAGTAATAAGAGATCAACCAGAGCCTATATAAGAAATCCCAAAAGGTTTTCTATCCTCATTTTGCCTGAGAAAGATGTTTATATGCACAAAGTTAAAGATGTGGTGAGGAAAATCAAGACTCTTATTGTTTTATCCCAAGACCTCAAGATGGTTAGCTGTTAGAAAGAGATAAACAAGCCTTGGTTGCTATAATACAGTGCCAGGTAATGCTTCACATTGAAATGCATTCTGATCTGTTAACAAAGGTGTGGTCCTCAGCAACATCCTTATTGCGTGAGTCAGTGTGACATCATCATTGTGGGCCATCTTCCATACATGGCCATATGGAGAAACTTTGTCCTAGTTGGGGACTAGAAGAGAAGAGGGATGGGTTTGAGGCTGGCAAAGCCCAGAGTCTGAGTTCAACAGGAAAAGTGCCAAACAAATTTGGCTTTTGAAAAAGAATTAAGCTCTACGGGAGCCGAGCTGGGGAAGCCCCAAAGAGTCTCCCAAGGCCAAAACCACACAAATCAAAATTTGATTTGAATAATGACTTGAAAGAGAGACATAAAAACATTAAAAATAAATAAATAAGTAATTGTTCTTTAAATGAGAGAAAGAAAACAAAAGCATTCTTTTTGCCCTTCCCCTACTCCTTGACATACATTCTTGGAGCAAATATTTTCAGTAAAGCAATTACTGGATTTTCTTCAGTGTGCAAAAGTTTTGCAGTGTGATGTTTTTCATCTGGCAAGTTTTTGTCTGTTACTTTCATCGTGGGTTGTTTGACTGAATAGAAGGCAGACATTACTCAGTATGAGAATGGAGACTGTCTGTTTTCTAGGACCGAAAGCTTTATTTAAAATGTATGCCTTGCCAACGAAGTTTGCATGTGCTTTTCTTTTATGCTCCAGTTCTTGTCTTCAGATGTATGTTACAAGCCAGTAATGCTACACAGATCTCTAGATAGATCTGTAACCCTCCACCCCATGCTGAAGAAACATGAGCTAGAGGGTCGCAATCAGTAGGATGGATTCTAAACAATGTACCTGCTTTTCTGATGTCTAAAATGCCTTGGAAAGTTAATTTATTAAAAAGTTAGAGAAACTTTAGAAAATAGATAAAGCTCATGAAATAGTTCCAAATAATTGATCTCCTTTCTTTAAAAAATGTGTTCTTTTAAATCAAAAGGACTTTGCAGTATTATGTTCTAATTTTATTTCATCTCTGCACCTTTGAGGCTACTGACTGTTTTTAACACTAAATCCCTATACTTTGTACTTGGGTGATCCTTTCATCACTCCTTCTCCATCCTCCCACTCTACCCATACATGATTGTGCTTCATTTGAATTTTATTATCGATGAGTGATTTTTATTTTACTTCGTAAAGAATGTGAATGCTCAAAAGAAATTGGTCAGTGAATTTGTTCTAAAAATAAATGCTCCCTGAAAATATGGAATCAAATGTAAGTTCCTGCAGGGAAGGATCTGTTTTTCATTTTGTTTTTGTATCCCTAGCACAGGGCCTGGAACATACAAAATGCCTTCTCGTCTCTCCATTCTATTTTTCATACAGCTATCAAGGAGCAGAAAGCACAATTCTAATTGCATCACTTCTCTCCTCAGTCAACTCCAGTGGCTCCCTATTTCCTCTATGAGCAAATACAACTTCTCTATTTTGGCCCATCACAACTTGAATCTTAGCTAGTTTTCCAGGTTTTATGCACTGGGGCACTTCCTACATTCTTTGTTCCAGTCAAACTGACCTTCTTACTGTTCCTCATAAATGACATTCCAACTCTGACATTGTGCCTGCTCTTCTCTATGCCTGAATTATACAATGTCATCATTTGCACCTCCTAGAATGCCTAAATTCTTTCAATATTCAGTTCAAGTGCCAAATATATGAGGGTGTTGCTGATCCCATGAAGGGATAGTGTCTACCACCAAAAAAAAAAGTACCTTATATTTACTTGTTTCTATCTATCTATCTATCTATCTATCTATCTATCTATCTATCTATCTATATCTATCTATCTATCTATCTATCTATCTATCTATCTATCTATCTATCTATCTATCTATCTATCTATCTATATGTTGTTTCCTCCAATAAAATGGAACCCCCCCCCTGAGGGCAAAGATTGGTTAGTTTTTGTCTTTATATTCCCAATGCTTTGTACTACTTCTGATGCTTAGAAGGTACTTCATAAATGCTTCTCCGTTGATTTCTTAATTGATCCTTGTATTGAATGGAGGTATTTAATTCAATCCACTTGGGTAGGAAGTTTTCTTTGGATTTAGAAGGACCACTTTATACCAATTTGACCTTGATGTATTTTCCAAAGGTAGAAGGGTTTGTACTGTAATTGAGAGGAAATGAAGCTATCGCCATGTCTTCAGCTTTTGGTCCCCTAGCTAAGGATACCCATTAGAGGGATGTTTTCTTTCTGTTGTGGTTTTTTTTATTAAGCAGTATGCTCAACTCACCCTGTGCCTTGGTTACATTTCACAAAATGGCCACAGTCAATTTGCCCTAGATCTGGCTGGAGACAATAGAGAAGGACTCCATATGATATTATCTCTCCCTCTCAAGAGCAAAGATGTTCTTAAGTTAGCTTAGAATTTGCCTTGCAGGGCACTGTAGCAGCATATGCTTCCCATTTGTAAACCAGCTCTGATAAAGATGTTTCAGGCTGGTGTACCTTTCTTTGAAGCTGATTGTTTAGTGTGCAAAACAATACCTCCCTATCCCTCCCTCCCCCCAAAAAAGGAAAATTCCAAAAGCCGCCATGAGCTGCCATCACTGATAAAAGTTAGTATGTGTACCTCCCACTCCTTTTTGCTTTTATTGGAAAAGACATCTAGTAATTCTGCATTGAATTAAACCTGGCCCACATGGAGCTATTTTACACGGAAAATGCGAGAACATGGATTGTTGGCAGGCATAAGATAAATATAGAATAGATAGTAGTGTTTGGGTGCCATGGAGCATATTTAATGCCATGCGCCATGGTGTGGGGCTGACCACATTATTCACAAGTGGTATAGCCATGACTAAATTATGTAGGTCTCTGAAAGATGTGGTACTAAACTTCATAATAGCCATTCCATTACCAATTTTATTCATGCCCACATATCTGTCTAATTATGTTAACTTTTAGTTCCTATTTTTAGTTTAGTTCTTTTTTACTCCTCCTCCCCCTTTGAGTTGCAATGGGAATAGTAGTGTCATTGGCCTGGTTGGGGCAAGTGGAGACTAAAGTCACTTTATGGTTTGAAATGTATAATTCCAGGGTCTGGGAAATATGGGAATTGTAATGATTTTGAACATGACTTGAGAAGCTCGGCTTTGCAATGGATTTATATTCACATGCTTCTTGTGAGAGAATTGGTAGTAAATAGAACTACAACGAAGACTGTTAATTCTAGATGTGGCATACAGCTTCTTTCTCATGGCAATGAAAATGTGCTTAGTTGTTTATAATTCAGAACTGAGTAAATTATGTAATGATTTCACAAAGTCAATTTTTTTTCTTTGTTTTTCACTTTAAGGTTCTGAAAGTTTTATGCTTCATTCAAAGCTTCTTGGTCTCTGTCCAAAAATATGTGTGGTACTGAGGGAGATACTGAATTCACAGCAATTCCTGATACCATGAGTCATTTGTGATTTCACTAAATATCCCTTTGGGTTGCATTTATAGATACATTGTTGCAGTCACTTTTCCATTGTCCTTATGGAGAAGATCCATTAAATCCCTGGGAATTGTATGTCCAGTGAAATTTTCCCATATCTTTGGGTTTTTGTCTGTATGTGTGGCCAAAGTTTCCAATTTTATCATCCCATGTGTTTGGTGAGTCAAAAGGAGTCTCTTGGAATAGTCTGGGAATCAACAACTGTCATCATTGGTTATGACATTGTGAGGTAGTGAGCAATGGGTTTGGAGTTTGAATCTACATTCTTTGAATACAAATGCACATCATGTTGTGTCTTTCATTTGAATTTGAACTCCATTCCATTTCTGACATAGTAATATTCAAGCTCTGGGAGGAGGAGGAACCTGTTTTCCCAATAGTAGAAGAGAATTTATAAACTGAAGACCAAAAATTCAAGTCTTTTTAAGTAGATATTTAAATATGCTTTTTATTATTTTTGCATGCTCACATACATAGTTGTGGATAGAAATATTTAATTGATGAGTTAGTTATTTCATTCAAGGTTGTACTTTATTGACGTCTGAAAAGATTAAGATAGTTCACAGAGTAGGAAAAATGTGTATAAAGCATACAAGAATAGATATTTAAAGATAAAACTGGTCAGAGCATGTGAAGGAAGCAGAGGGAGCAGATGTTTTCAGGGCACCTGAGTGAGACAGATTACTACCCTTGTTTAATACATTTGGCTCTAAGTATTCCAGTAGCTAAGGTCAAAAGGTAAACTCAGTCGATTGCAAAATTTAATTTTCTGCCAAAAGAAAACATGCAAAAGGATTTTCAAAGGCAAAATTTATCCTTGGGGTAACTGAAGCAATGGTTTCAAATGGCAATAGCATATTGGTACTAGAAGATTATGGAAGAATGAGATTTTAGCTGAGATATGTGAAAACTGTTGATAAAAATGTGGCCAACGTGAATATTATTTAGAGGTGAAGGGGAGAGATATAAATTTATGATAGGATCAGTTTGGGGGAATTCCTAGTGTGGAGACTTCATCCATCAATATAGATCTATAACTTGTCTGCCACTTAGAATCCTAAAGAGTTGCCTGGGAATACTAAGAGCTGCAGTAGTTTGCCCTTCTAGTTAGCAGAGACAGGGCTAGAAACAGAGTTTTCTTGACTCCAAAGCCAGTATTTTTTTTCTTTTTTAAATAATATTTTATTTTTTTGCCAATTACATGTTCAAATTATTTTTTTTTAGTTTTTAGTTTCAAATTCTGTCCCTCTCTCCCTCCCCTCAGCCCTCCCTGAGATGGCAAACAATTTGATATAGGTTATACATATGCAATCATAGAAAACATTTTCATATTAGTTATTTTGTACAAGAAGACTTTAACAAAAAGAGAGAAAAGGAGGAATAAGAAAGAAAAAAGGAAGGAAGGAAGAGAAAGAAAGAAAGAAAAAAGGAAGGAAGGAAGAGAAAGAAAGAAAGAAAGAGAAAAAGAAAGAAAGAAAGAAAAAGAAAGAAAGAAAGAAAAGAAAAGAAAAGAAAAGAAAAGAAAAGAAAAGAAAAGAAAGAAAGAAAGAAAGAAAGGAAAAGAAAATAGAAAAATTATGCTTTGGTTTGTATTCAGATGTTATCAGTTCTTTCTCTGAAGGTGTATGACATTTTTCATCATGAGTTCTTTTGGATTGTCATGGATCATTGTATTGCTGAGAAAATAGCTAAGTTATTCACTTCATCATACAATGTTGCTATTTCTTGTGTACAATGTTCTCCTGATTCTATTCATTTCACTTTGCATAAGTTCATGTAAGTCTTTCCAGGTTTTTTCTGAAATCATCCTGCTTGTCATTTCTTATAGTATAATAATACTCCATCAAAATCACATTCTACAGCTTGTTGAGCCATTCCCCAATTGATGGATATACCCTCAATTTCCAATTCTTAGCCATCACAAAAAGAGCTGCTATAATTAATTTTGTACAAATTGGTTCTATTCCATTTTTGGGGGGAACTCTTTGGGATATAAGACCTAGTGGTGGTAGTATTGCAAAAACAATATTCTATTCACTGCCATGCTGAAACTTGCATATACATTAGGGTTATAAAACTGTAAGATTATATATAAATTTTATATATCAGTGCTCAGTTATACTCTAGTGGTCCTATTGTTTAATCAGAGAGGCAAAAACTAATTATGAGATGAAGGACCAAGGCTATTCAGATATCATAGAAGGATGAGATTATCTTAATAATGAATTCCCTGGGGTATAGTGGGGAAGTCAGTCAGTCAGAGAAATACCAAGGTAGTACAATAAATTGATAATGGGGAAAAGCATTTTGGTAGCTAAGGGGGATACAAAGAGAAATAATACAATCCCTACAGTAAAGGAGCCCATTTAATGATGGAGATAATACATATATGTGTGCGTGTATACATATATGTAAATGATGAAAATAAAGGGCAATATGTGATAAATGCTATATAGAAAACATTCTCAGAAGGAGAGTCCATTTCCAACTGGGACATTCAGATAAGACTTTATCAAGTGTGTGGCATTTGAGATGGGTCTCAATGGAGGGTAGTAACACAACAGATTAAAATTTGGGAAGGGGGAATTTGGGAAGAAGCATTTATTTTCATTAATGGGGCTAGCAGGACAAAATGTGTTAAGGAAGTCTGAGTAGCCCTATTTGACTGAATAATTTAAGCACATTCAGTAGATAATGAGAGATAAGACTAGCAAGGTATGATGGAGTCCAGTTACTAAAAGCCTTGATCTCCAGATTAAGAATCATTGAAGAATTCTGAGCATGATAAAAGCTGTGCTTTAAGAGAATTATTCTCATGTATGCTTGACAGTAAAATAACTGCAACATAAGAAATCCACGTGGAGTGTTGAAGTGTTGAGAAGACTTTTCTATTTCCATAGCCATCATTTCAGATATGATCCTCATTACCATTTTTTATTACATGAACAATTTGTAGCAGGTTCTTAACTGGTCTCCTTGCCTTCAGTTTCTTTGTCTTTCATATGCTAGCCATTCTAATACATGTAGCTAGATCACCAATTCCTATGCCCCTTCTAAATTTTCTCTTCTTCAGACCAAATATCTACAGTTTCTTCAACTGATGGCTCTTATTGGGTTATCTCAAAGACCTTCAAACACTTGATTGTCTACCTGAGGTTCAGCATTCAGAACTAACCGTATTGTTCCACATGTAGTATGACCAGGACAGAGTACAGTAGGAGTGTAACTTCCTTAGTCCTAGACAATGTGCCTCTCTTAATGAAACCTAAAATGGTATACCTTTTTTTGGCTGCCATGTCACATTGCTGACTTTTTGAGCTATAAATTCACTGAAAACCCAAGACTGCTTTTCCAGACAAACTACTATTTATCTGTCTATGGACAGCTAGGTGGCACAGTGGACAGAGTGCCAGCTCTGGAGTCAGGAGGACCTTAGTTCAAATCTGACCTCAGATAATTATTAGCTGTGTGAGTCTGGGAAAGTCACTTAACCCTGTTTGCCACAGTTCCTCATCTGTAAAATGACCTGTAGAAAGAAATGGCAAACCACACCAGTGGCTTTTCTTTTGAAAATTTCTTTTGAAAATTAAGGCATTTTCTTTCTTCAAATGACTGATGGTAGTTCAGCAATCCTACAAGCTAGTTCTTTTAGTACTCAGATATTCATTTGTAAATATAACAGGTAACTTGAACACACCGGGGCAAGTAGGTGTTCTTTTACTATCTCTCCTTATCTTTGGAATCAACCCCTTATGTTACTTTTGTTATTTTCCTTCCAGTTTTTTTGAAGGCAGTTATCTTAGAAAGGGATGAGAAATACATGATGATATCTCGAAAAAAATGGCAGAATCAAGTAAGGGTTTTCTAAGGATGGGGAAAACTTGGACATGCTTGAAGGCAATGGGAATGGAGGCAGTGGATAGTGAGTATTTAAAGATATGAGAGAGATTATTGTTGTTTATTCCTCATTTTCAAAGAGGACTAATGACATCATAGGCTTAGAAACTAAGAAGCTGAGAGGGAAATTGACTCGCTCAAGGTCACATGGCTAGTTTTTGTGTTGTGTCTGAGGCCAGATTTGAACTCAGGTTCTCTTGACTCCAGGGCCAGTGCTCTATTCGCTGCACCTAGTACCTAGCCACCCCTCCTTGCCTCAATTTTCGCACCACTTCAGTTTGTCCTACATATTTCTGCCAAAGTGGTTTTCTTTAAGTGCAGGTCTCACTATGTTGTTCCCTTGCTCCATTAACTCCAGTGCCTCCTTATTGCCTCTGGTATAGAACAGAAATTCCTCTATTGATTTCTGAAAGTCCATTATCTGACCCACATCTATATTTCCAGTCTTTTTGAACATTATTCTCCATGCATTCTAAGACCATACACAACTGGGCTTCTCACACATGACACTTCATTTTCCATCTCCATGGCTTTGCATTGGCCATCTCCTTGCCCAGAATGCATTTTCCCCATAGTATTTAAACAAATCTCTCTCTTCCTTCATTTCAAGCATTCCATTCCATATGAAGCCTTTGGTGATTCCTCCCAACTTGTTAATGCTCTCTCTCCCAAACTGTTCTACTCTTCAGTAACATTCTACTCTTTATTATCCCATTTGGGGTTTTCTTGGCAAAGATACTAGAGTGCTTTGCCATTTCCTTCTGCAGTTTATTTTATAGATGAGGAAGCAGAGGTAAGCAAGGCTCAGTGACTTGCCCAGAGTCACACAGTTAGTAAGTGTGACTCTTACACTTACACACTCAGGAAGATGAGTCTTTCTTACTCTGGATCTGGTGCTCAAACCTTTGAACCACCTAGCTGCCCTCATTAATTATTTAACATTCACAAAAATTTAATTTTAAAATTACATAAAAACTTCATAGCATGGCTTCTATTGCCTTCACTAAGCATTATTCCCATTTAACAAAAACACCATTTTCACTTAAGTACTGTCTCAAAAAAGTGGGATTTTACTAATCTGGATGGAGTTAATTTATGCCTCATGAAATATTTCTGCAGAAATCACTTCCGTAAAGTATGGTTAATGTATCACTTGTTTATTAATTTCATGAGTTTTCACTGTAAGAGTAAACATATTGAATCTTCACAAAGGCCTAGAAAAACCTGTTGATCAGTGATCTCAAACCTCCTGTAGAGTGAAGAGCATTTAAGTTCATCTCCGTAGGATGGGGAAAAGGCGTTGCAAAAACACATGCAAATTATGTCTACATTCTAGTATCGGAAAGCTTTGCCCCACACAACCTCTTGAGCTTGACCTTACCTGACTTCTGAATAATATATCTGAACAATACATGATATGATTATCATATTTAAGATGGATTTAGGACAGTTTTGTTTATTTTGCTAGAGCCTGATGCCAATAAAACATTTTGTTGTTGTTGAGTCTTTTCAGTCATGTCTGATTCTTTATGATCCCATTTGGGGTTTTCTTGGCAAAAGTACTGGAGTAGTTAGCCATTTCTTTCTCTAGCCCATTTTACAGATGAGGAAGCTGAGTCAAACAGATTGCCCAAATGTCTGAGGCAGAATTTGAACTCATGAAGATATGTCTTCCTGACTCCAGGTCTGGTACTCTATCCACTCAACTACCATGCTGCCAGAAATGAAACATAAGATGCAGATTTGATCTCAAGGTTGTCTATAAATCTGTGTGACACAATCAAGTCTCTTAATCTGTCATGCCCACAGAAACTCTCTATGATTACATTTAAGATGAGTCACTCATGTCTATTGGTGAAAGGAACATTCTTGCTGAAATTTCTCTACATTGATGAAGTCACTGGTATGGCTAATTGTCTACTCAAATTTGCCATGTTCCATGGCCTTCACTGTTTTAGCTGTCTTGTGAAGGAATGCCACTGGACAGGAGAGATACCAGGATAGAGATGGTAAATGGATGACAACATTTTCATAATTTCTCCTGGGCAAGGGGAGTGTGTGTGTGTGTGTGTGTGTGTGTGTGCATGCGTGCGCTACTTTGTGAAAAATAGCTCGGTTGTATAACCTATATGTTTAAAGTATAACTCTTAAAAGTGAAGAGTTCCTAGAACTCAGATTTAGACAGTTCTTCTAACAATACTTTTGTCTTATTATCTTTATCTATTTACTTTTTATTAGTAGACTGCTAGATGATTCAATGGATAGAGCTCTGTGCCTAGATTCTAGAAGACTTCATTTTGAATCCTGCCACAGATGCTTTTTAGTTTTGTGACCCTGGGCAAGTCACTTATTCTCTGCCTCTATTTCCTCATCTGTAAAATAGGAATAATAATAGTAAGTCTATCTCAGGGTTGTTGTGAGAATAAAATGAGATAACATTTGCAAAACACTTCGCAAATCTTAAAGCACTATATAAATGCTAGCTGTGGATATGACTATATACACAGCCTTATTATCCTCAACCTTATTATCTCACGTCTTACAAACCAAAGAGTCTTTAATTTGTGGGTAAGAAGAAGCTGCTGCTTGTATAGGCAAGTTGATTCTCATTCAAGTACATAAACCCTGTTATTTTTAATATATCATTATTAAAAGATATTATAACCTACAGGAGCACACATATGATTATGCTCCTTTTATTTCGACATATTGATGATAGAAGAGGGAATTTTGTGAATCTTCCATATGCTGTGTCATGGTCTGTTGAAGAGAAGGCTATTGCTGCACATTCTGGTCTGATAATGGTGGATTGACCTTGGTCATAAAAGATCAGTGAAATGTCTGTGAGATCAAATCTGCAGGGCCTCTCATCACTGTTCAAATGCTCCCAGATTCACTTGTTTGGTTATTGTTCAGTTGTGTCTTACTCTTCATGGGCCTTTTGGGCTTTTTTTGGCAAAGGTATTAGAGTAGTTTGTCATTTCCTTCTCTAGCTCATTTTGCAAATGAAGAAACTGAGGCAGTCAAGTGTCTTGCCTGGGGTCACACAACTAGTAAGACAAATCTGAGACCAGATTTGAACTCTGTTCTTTCTGACTCCATGGTTGGAGCTCTAGCTACCACAGATTCATAGTATCACAGAACATCAGAGTGAGGGGCCATCTAGTCCAGCCTCTACCCAGAAGAGTCGGTCTTTTACAACAAACCCAATAACTCATCATTTAGTCTTTGATTTAAGACCTTCAGTGAGGAAGAATTCAAAACATCCCAGGATATTAGATTCTATTCTTCAGATACTTCTAAGTGTTAAAATTGTTCTTATAATGAGCCTAAATCTGCTATGATGTGACTTCTGCTCATTTATCCTAGATTGTCCCTCCAATGGCAAGCAGAAGTCTTATCCTTGTTCTATATTATAGACTTTTAAATAATCAAAGTCATTTATTACTTTCTCTTTTGCATATACACTGGGATCTTGCCCTCAAGCAATATAGGACCTAATGATGGACAGCCCAAATGCCTAATAGAAATATATATGCTATAAAAGGTCTTGGCTGATACCGTCTCACAAAAATAAAATTCAATAACGAGGGCTACACACAGTGCACAGAGATCCCAGCAGAGGAAAACCACAGACTAACATAACTATCACACCACATTCTTCTTGAAGCCTTACCTGTTATCTCTTTCCCACTTTCACAATTTATACCAAGGCTCTCACCAAGGATTGAGACCTGGTATTATCAGAGAACACCAGCACTGAAAGCATAACTACTAGGCCTGAAATAACTTCTTGTGCCTAGTTTTAGTTGCATTCTTCACACCTGTGCTTTTGCCGATACTAATCTCCAATGTACAGCCCCAGCTCAAAGGTCTATCTCATGCTTGTTCCTATCATGCCTTTACCTCAAATGTAAAATAACCTAAAAACAAAGGGTATGATTTAAAAAGAATCATGGATTCAATTTCCTATTTCAAACAAAAGAAAACCATTACACAAGTCATTCGCCACATCTGGACCTGGTAAGGTTTTCCATGTAGTGATTAGGAAAAGTGCTAAAACATAGCACAGGAGATCACATCCAGTGAATACTACCAGCTAATACTTCTAAGAGATCAATAATGCATTGAAAATGGTACAAAATGTACCTGCATAATATATAATGTGCTAGTCTAGTTCTACATAACCAGATGTAAGAAAACGAATATGAGAGATGGATGTCTGGGTTAAAGGCAGGTTTTTTCATTATGGAACAGGATTCCAGAGAGCACAGTTGGAAAGGATGCACAGAGTTTGAGTGAAAATCCAATTAGCATAGAGGATAAATTTGAGAATGGAAGATGTGACAGAATGGGACGCTGAGGTTTCCTTCTATATATATAAGGCAATTAAGAAACACAGAGATATAGAAAGTAATAGGTGGTAGGAGTTTGCCAGCCATAGGGGGAGTCATAGGTAGTAGATGAATGATGACTCTTCTTTGGATAGTATGCAGTTTATCAATATACTTCCAAATATGTGAAAAGAAACCTGAATTTGGAGTCAGAGGACTTAGGTTTGAATTCAAGTTCTTCTACCAACTGCCTATGTGACCATGTGTAAGTTATTCAGCCTCCCAAGATCTATTTCCTTAGATGCTAGAAAGTTAGGAATTTAATTAGGAAGTTAGATTAGGTTATCTCTTAGGTCCCTTCCAGCTCTAAATCTATGATCTACAATCCCTAAATTGATGCTCTATGGTCCTATGTGGCAGTCAGAACTAAATCTAATTTTCAAGATGTTTTCTGACAAGAGCAGAATATAACAGAACTATCACCTCCTAGTTTCTGGAAATTCTCTCAGTGCAGACGAAAATAATTTTTTCCACTACCATGTCTCACAATTGGCTCTCCTTGAGATTGTAATACACTAAAACCTTCAGTTCTTACTGAGACAAACTTGTACACAAGCCAATTTTATTGAATCCATTAATAAGAACTTAAATTAATTCCTGTCATCAAACAGCCAATGAGAAGAAATGAAGTAAATTTGTAATGTGCTGTGAAGATGTAATAAATAGATATTCTATATGGTGTACTGGTATCTACCTCATTTCCAGAGGTCTAGAGGAAGACGCTCAATACGTCCTCTACTGTAGAACTTAAGAGGTGACATGAATAAGAGTTGTACAGAATGGGAAGGCATCAATAGGTTTCAATCTTCACCATTAGAAAGAGCCCTCCCATTGATAAGACCACAGATCTGCAGTAATCTGTCACAGTTGGAAAAAAATCCATGGAGCAAACAATAACAGTAATCATAGCTAGAATTTATATGGTGCTTTAAGATTTGCAAAGTTCTTTACAAATAATATCTCATTTGATCTTTACAACAATCATGTAAGCTAGTTGCTTTTGTGGCCCCCATTTTACAGATGAGAAAACTGAGGCAGACAGAGAATAAGTGACTTGCCCAGGGTCACAGATTTGAATTTTTTTCTTAATTCCAAGTCCAGCGCACTAACCAGTGCCCCAGCTGCCTCTAGGTAACACCAATTAAAAAATATATTTCCCTTTAATCTAAAAAGGACACTGCACAGAACAAGGCTACAAATCCATAAAGGCTTGATCCCAGCATAGCTTATGTCCTCACTTTAGTGGATTTCATGATTGTCAGATTGTTATAATATAGCAATCATATTGAAGGTATCAACCCCAATTAAGATTGGCTACCCCAGTCTTCCATTCAGCAGCCTTGTGCACACATGAAAAAGCAACATGATATAGTGGACAGTGGAATGTACTTGGAGTCAAGAAGACCAGAGTTCTGATCCTGCCTTTGAAACTTTTTAGTTCTATGACCACTGGTAAATCACTTAAACTCCCTGAGCATGTTTTCTCATATGTAAAACAAGGCCACTAATATATGTAGTACTAATCTTACAGTGTTGTTCTGGTGGTTAAATAAGATAATGTATGTAAAGGTTGTTCTTGTGTTTGTCTGTCATTTTTGAAAAGCACTATGGCAGGCAGAGTCAAGATGGAAGACTAGAAACAGGACTTCCACAGGGCTCTGGCTTCCACCTCCTCCAATTCATGTGAAAAAGTACTCTAGACAAACTTTGGAGCTACAGAACACACAAAATGACACAGAGAAGCTAACTTCTCACTGAGGATAGCCTGGCAGGCCAGCAGGAAGTGGCCAGCACAGCTCTCTGGGAGTTGAGCCCAGCCCCGCACAAGACCAAGGTTTTAGCCTCAGGTGGCCTGACCAGGCGCTGGTCTGAGGGACTTCAGATCACCAGCAGCTATGGCCGTTTCCAGATTTATCAACACATAGATGCTAAAGACAAAGTGAGAGGTCAGTGCAGTGTGGACTTTGGGATCCAGTAGTTTGGGAGTATGGTCCGGCCTTTATCCCCTGGAGGGAGAAACCGCTGAGGCACCATGGCTGTGCAGCCACCGCCATGTGGCAGCTTCAGGTCCTGGCTTGCAGAGTGTAGGGGGACCAAGCAACCAGACTGAGGGGTAATTGCTCTTGCTTTAACCTCCTTGTATCTGGATTGCAGTCTAGGGTAGAGGTCCTGGGGTGTGTGACCAGCTTGCCAGAGCATGTGGAGGCTTCAGAGAGGGCACCCAACTAGCAGCTCCAGCAAGTGAGAAAACCCCAGAAATTTGGGGTTTTCCTGTCTGGTAGCAGAGTCCTACTGTGTCAAAAAGCACAAAAGTCAAGTAATTAAGTAGCAACATGAGCAAACAAGGGAAGCAAAACAAGCAGAGCAACCCAACTTTACACTCCTATTTTGGGGACAAAAAGGATCAAAGCATGGAACAGGAGGAAGACAATTAAATCAGAACTCCTGCACCAAAAGCTTCCAAGAAAAATATGAATTGGTTACAGGAAATAGAGAAGCTTAAGAAGGATTTTGAAAATCAAATAAGAGAAGTGAAGGAGAAATTGGGAAGAGAAATGAGAATGATGCAAGAAAATCATGAAAAGAGAGTCAACAACCTGACTGAAAAAAAAAATAACACCTTTAAAAATAGACTAACTCAAATGGCAAAAGAGGCTCAAAAAGTCAATGAGGAAAAGAATGCCTTAAAAAGCTGAATATGTCAGATAGAAAAAGAATCTCAAAACCTTACTGAAGAGAATAATTCCTTCAGAATTGGATTGGAGCAAATGGAAGCCAGTGACTTTATGAGAAATCAAGATGATGTTAAACAGATCCAAACAAATGAAAAAATAGAAGGCAATGAGAAATATCTCACAGGAAAAACCACTGACCTGGAAAATAGATCCAGGAGAGATAATTTAAAAATCACTGGACTACCTGAAAGCCATGATCAAAATAAGAACCTAGAAATCATCCTTCAAGAAATTCTCAAGGAAAATTGCCCTGATGTTTTAGAACCAGTGGGTAAAATAGAGGTTGAAAGAATCCATTGATCACCTCCTGAAAAAGATCCCAAAAAAGAAAACTCCTAGGAATATTATAGCCAGGTTCCGGAATTCTCAGATCAAGGAGAAAATATTACAAGCAGCCAGGAAGAAACAATCTGAATATTGTGGAAACACAATCAGGATAACACAGGATCTGGAAGCCTCTACACTGAGGGACTGAAGGGTTTAGAATATCATATTCCAGAGGTCACAGGACCTGGGATTAAAATCAAGAATCACCTACCCAACAAAACTGAGTATCATGTTTCAGGGGGAAATATGGTCATTCAATGGAATAGAGGACTTTCAAGCATTCTTGATGAAAAACCAGAGTTGAATAGAAAATTTGAATAGAAAATATAGAAAATTGACATTCAGATACAAGAAGCAAGAGAAGCATAAGAAGGTAAATAGGGAAAATAAATCATAAGGAACTTATCAAAGTTCAACTATTTACATTCCTTCATGGGAAAATGATAATTGTAACTTATGAAACTTTCTCAGTATGAGAATAGTTGAAGGGAATTGAAATGCATATATATATATGCATACATATATATGTCTATATAGGAGGGTATATTGTTATATGAATACGTGAGTGTGTGTATATATGGGTACAGGTTTACATAGATAGAGGGCACAGGACCAATTTAATAGGAAGGGATGATAGTTAAAAGATAAAATTAAGAGGTGAGAGAGGAATATAATGAGAGGAGATAGGGAGAGACAGAATGGGGTAAATATCTCATATAGAAGAAGCAAAGGAAAATGGTTACAATGGAGGGGAAGAACAGGAAGGCAAAAGGGAATGGTTCAATCTTATTCTCATTGAATTTGGCTTAGGGAGGGAATGACATACACACTAAATAGGGTATTTCACCCTATAGGAGAGTAGGGGGGAAGGAGATCAGAAGGGAGATGATGGAAGGGAGGGCAGGCTTGGGGGGAGGGAAGTTGGAAGCACCCACTTCTGAAAGGGGACTGGATCAAGGTAGAGAATGGAACAAGTGGGAGGTGGGATGAGATGGAGGGAAATGTAGTCAGTCTTTTACAATATATCCTCTATGGAAATGTTTTGCATAGTTATACATGTACAAACTATATTGAATTGCTTGTCTTCCCTGTAAGGGTGGGTGACAAGGGAGGAAGGGAGTGAATCTGGAATTTTTTTACGTTTTAAAATCAAATTTTAATATATATATATACTATTATTAATATTATTTTACATGTAACTGGGAAATAAGGTATACAGGCCCTTGTGTGATAGGGGAAGATATGGAAGGGAGCAGATTGGTGGAGGGGATATTCAGTGGGATCCCTATTTTGTGTTGGTGGGTGGGGGAAAAATGGGGAGAAAATTTGTAACTCAAAATCTTGTGGAAATGAATGATATAAACTAGAAACTAATAAAGCATTTGATAAAGAAAAAAAAGAAAAGGACTGTGGCATCAGGGAGATGATGACATGACTTGCAGTTGACTTTGATTTAAGCGAGGGAGGGCTGTGCAAGGTCACTAGCCTCACTTTCTCCTCCAGAACCATCTGGGTCCAGTAGCCAGATATTCATCAGGATGACTGGAGATGACTCAGCATGCAATGGGAGAACCTGGGTCTTTTAGACTAAGGCCTTTTCAGGTGGTCACGTAGAGTGAGGTAATGCTCATTCAGTGAATAGGCCTCTTTAAGAAGTGAGTCAAGGGATGGCCCCTTTATTTAGAAAGAAAGAAAAAAAAATCAAGCTGGGAAGGGAAGACCATGAAAGTCAAATGCAAGTCATGTCATCATTTCCCTGATGCCATGTTCCTCTTTGAAAACACAGGACAAACACAACCTGTGAGTAGACTGAGATGCCTGAATGGGGACCCAGTTAGTTGGGTAACTCAGTTCATCCTCATCCTTTCTCCTTCCCTCTCTTTCTCCTTCCAAAGGAAGGTAAATTTTTAGCTTCCTATTTAACTTGGAGTTTACTGGCTAGATTCCTTCCTCCTTCCTTCCTCTCTCCCTTCCTTCCTTCCTTCCTTCCTTCCTTCCTTCCTTCCTTCCTTCCTTCCTTCCTTCCTTCCGGAAGCTCATACACTAGACCAGAATAGGTCCTTACCCAAGCTCCATTTAATGACAATATTTTGGGCTCTCATAGCTTAGAGTGAATGTCAACTGTTTCTCTTTGGAAAAGTAACCCTCAGGTCTTCCCCTCCCAAATTGATTTTGATGCAAAGGACCAGGTCTACAGAAGAACTTTCTAACCACCAATGAAAAAGTTCTTTTTATTGCTTGAAGAAAAGGAAAGTAGCAAATAAATAGCCTCCTTGATCTCAAAATACAAGAATCAGTCTGAACAGTAGTACTATGTTGGATTTATAGCACATCATTTGCCACTAGAACTGCTAAATAAATTGATAATGTTGATGTATTGAGTATTCTTAGATAATTGCTTGCCATTTATAATTTTAGGGAAGATGCTGTGGGGGAAAAACATTTATTCTAAATCATCAATTTTAATAGTGCTCTTAAAAATTGAGAATCTTTACAAATGAATACATGAAATGCTTTTTACAAACTTGTCCATTTCTTTTCTTATTTTAACATACTTTCAAAATTCAGACTTGCAGATTCTGTCCTTTCTATTATATGTAGAAAGACATTATCTCTTTCTGGGCTTGCTGATGAGATGGAATGCTCTTTACCCTCCCACCTGTAGATTTTGACCCCCAGCCAGGTCTAGATAGTAAGAGAGCAGGTGTTATTGCTTTTGGGAGCAGGAAATAATTAAGTTCACCTGAAGGGAAGAGTCACCCTTTAAAGTCCTACTGTGATACCACAACTTGGCAGGGAGGTAAATCTGCATTCTCAAGAGCAAAGCCAATAGGATGCAAGTTGTAGCAGGTCCTACCAAGTTAGAGAAGCTTTGAGTGTGGTCCAAGTGACAGATTGTCTATAGGTAGAAAAATCATCCATAGCTCAGTATGGAAAGACATCACCAGGAGAGTTCTTTGGCATGGAAACTCATGAAATAAATACAAATACAAAAAGACACTCAATATTGCTTCTTCAGCAATGGTGGAAAAGTAGACAGAAAGCAGAGGGCAGAAAAACCCCCAACACACCAACCTTTGCCTAACTCCTAGTTCTTTAGACGCAAGTGCCATTCAATGACTAATGAATGAGTCCATGTGGTATATTGATGGACAAATCAATCCAATGTCTGTCTGCATGGATATTCTCACCATAAATGAAACCAGAAGAAATAAAACACTTACAGCCACATGGAAAGCTGGTTTACAAGTGCTCCTTGGAGAGAAGAATGGAGTTGGTGGAGATTATTTTATCATTTATCTAGAGGTAACAAGAAACATCATTTCATGGAAATTTTAGTCACATGCATATGAGAAGAACATGAAAAATATGCTTGAAGATATGGTTTGAGAACAGGAGATGGAAAATTATATTTTATTCAGAAGCTTGACACCTATGTGTCATGAATATGTTCTTCACCCTGCATTTTTTCTGTGGTTGTTCAATTGTTTCATTCATGTTTAACTCTTTGTGATCCCATTTGGGGTTTTCTCCAGCAGAGATACTGGAGTGGTTTGCCATGTCCCTCTTCAGCTCATTTTACAGATGAGGAACTGAGTTGAAGAGAGTTAATTAAGTAAGCTGACCAGAGTCACACAGGTAGTATTTTTCTGAGGCTGGATTTGAACTTAGGAAAATGAGTCTTCCTGATTCCAAATCTAATTCCCTATCTACTGTACTACCTAATTGCCCTATCTTGTATTTACTTCATATACATTTTGTCTATACTTATATGAGTATTACTTCTAATAAAATGTAAGCTCACAGAGGTCAGGGACTGTTTTTTTTAAACTTTATATCCCCAATAGGTGCCTGACACACAGTAAATAATGAACAAATCCTTGTTTTATTCACGATAAGTAGAGTCTCATTGCTTTAGTGTGGGAAGGGACCGGAGAGGATATCTGTTCCAAACCCATCATTTTACAGATGAGGAAGCTGAAGCCTAGAGTAACTAAGTGGTTTGCCTAAGGTCACAAGTGCAGTAAATGACAAAAGTAGAATTGATTGATTTAGTGTTGACTAATTGCACACAAAGAACACCAAATTGTGCTAGATATAGTGAACAAAGAGGGAGGGGAGGGATCACCAAAAAATGAAATTAACTTTAGTTTAACAGTGGAACTAAGGACTTACTGGCTCCAAGGCTAATTATCTATCCACTTTCTATACTTGTATTGGCAAAGGGAGTTTACTAATCTGGGGGTTCCATATAGAAAAAGAATCAAATGTCCAGTACCTACGCCTATCTGTTACTTCTCAATGATGTAGAGGTAATTTGGCTTCTCATAGATTATACCAGTTAGAACTCAAGTTCTTGAAGAAGGCTCCCCCAAAGTTGGAAAAACTTTTGAGCATGAACCCAAAAATGTCTGTTGTTGAAGGAACTACCTGGTCAATTTCAGAGGTTTTTTTTTTATCAGGTTAGCCTCAGGGTCTTGAATCTTTTGGCCATAGTAATTCTTGAAAACTGTATTATCTACTAAGTATATGCTATGGGATATATTTGTGTGTTCTCTCTCTCTTCATATATATGTATATATATATGTGTGTGTGTGTGTGTATACACACATATATATTCAGGAAGTTTTTGGGGAATATCTTGGGAGTAATTTCTGAAACATTCATAAGGAAAGGTCAAATCAGTTGATCAATCAATGAGCATTAAAGTACTTACTATGTGTCAGGTTCTGTGTTAGGAATTGAGAATATAAAAACAAAAAATGAGCCAATCTAAGTCATCAGAAATGTACATTCTATCAATTACAAAAAAAATTAAAAGGAAGGGCAAAGTTGAGAAGACATAGTATGTAATTAGCTCTAAACTGAATTATTTAAACAAGTTACTAACTGGAAAAAAAAGACTAATAGATGGAGGTAAATTCTTCAATCCTGCTCATTTCCATTCTTCAGCAAAATTTAATGGATAGACAACAATCTCTGAAACAAGGATACAGTATACCCTATAAGCTACCTACTGTTCTTTCAACAGATAGAGCCATGGCAGCCTGGACACCACTGACTTAGGGTACAAGTTTACAGGGGCAGCTGGGTGGTATAGTAGATAGAGCACCGGTCCTGAAGTCAGGAGGACCCACGTTCAAATATGACCTCAGATACTTACTAGCCATGTGACCCTGGGTAAGTCACTTGACCCTCCCTCTCCCCCAAAAAAGAAGAATACAAGCTTACAAAGCATTACAGAGGAAATCAGTGAATTATTCTGAGCTGTACCACTTCATAAAAACCACAAAGAGTAATATACCATGTGCAGAAGTCCGTGCTCAGAGCTGGGGAGAAATAACATTTAATTTAAGTGATTTGGCCAGTGACTTCCTAGAACTTGCTGTCTCTGAAGAAACAAACATAATAACATGGATAACCACAATATTTAATATTATATAATAAGTATATTAGAGTGGTACAAAGCAAAATTTTTTATGAGGCCTGAGGGGTAAGATAATATAACTGTATAGATTTGATAAGAAGTGATGCTTAAGTTAAATTTTAATAGATGAGTAGGAATTCAATAAGAAAAGAGAACCAAGAACCAGCATGAAGAAAGACAGGGTAGTAGGGGACTATCGGGCATATTCAGTGGAGACAGAGTAGTTGGGCTTAGCAGACTCCTGGTTTGGCATAGACTTTATGGAGGAGAGTAACATGAGATCAGGTTAGAATGTTAGGGTGGCACCTAATCTTGAAAGGCCTTGTATAAAACGGTCCATTATTCATTACATTTTGTAGTACGAATTATGTGCTATAGGAGTTCAGAACTGATTGATCAATGACCAGTTGTTATCCTACACTGTATCTGGACGCTGTGCTACAAAGGCAAAAAGCAAAAAGTGAAGCTTTCCCTACACTCAAAGAGCTTAAATTCTTTAGTCTTCTGGCAGACTTAATGGAAGTGGGTCACTGTGTGCTTGTGAGAGGTGATGATAGCAGAGAAAGTATATTGATATTGGGATTCCTGCTAAATAACTTTGGAGGGGTAACACAAAGACATACTGTGGAATAACCCGCATGCTAAGCAAAAGAATTTAATTTGATGTGGTAGGAAATTGGGAAGGGAGTGAGAGGAATGCATGAGGGAGTGATTGAGGAAGACTAATCTGGCGGTTGTATGCAGGTTGGGTCAGGGGAAGTCATCTGGGACAAGGTTGCAGTAATTCAGGTGTGTGGTGATGAGAGCCATCCTTGGCTGTCGAAAGAGAGAAAGATTTCAAAGAAAAAATTACCAGGATTTGATGATTAATTGGATATGTGGGATTAAAGAGAGGAATTATTCAAAGATGACTGAGCCTCGATGGCAGGGAAGCTGGGGGTGGGGGGAACTTATTTAGGTCTCATAGGGGTATTGATAAGAAATTTCATTTTTGTACATTTGAATTTGAACTGGATTTGAATCCAAAGGGCCCAGGTTCAAATTAGCTCTGCTAATTTGTGAAACTTTATCCTGTGAGACTTTGATTAAATCTCTCGACTAGAGTATCAGTTTCCTGATGTGTCAATAAGGAGGTTGGATTAGATGATTGACAAGGGCCTTTCTAACTCTAGGCCATTGAACTATGAACACTTGAGAAACATACCAAGCCTTAGAACCATAGAACTGCAGAGTGAAGGACCTCTAAGCTAATCTTGTCCAGTCCCTGCTCATAGATTAATCCATTTTTAGAGCATCTGATAAGTGATGATCAACCTCCTTGAAGACCTCAGAGAGTAACCTCAGGAGACTTGCATTCAAGTCCTGCTTCTGTGACTTATCAGCTGTGTGACTTTGGACACATCATTCTATATCTCCAGGCTCCATTTTCTTCATCTGTACAATGAGAAAGTTGGACTAACTATTTTCTAAGGTAATCTGTAGCTCTAATACTCTGTGAATTCTATTAAAGTAGAAATGTGCAGAAGGCAGATGATGTTATGAGACCAGAACTCAGGTCAGATAACAAGCCTGGAGATATAAGCCCATCTGAATGTATGCATTTGCCTTTCCAAGCTCCTAATTTCCCATTAGAGAGTAACTTACACTCAGAGAAAAACAGAGTCATTTTTTTTCAGGCCTTAGAAAACACATTTTAAGTCTTACCAGTCTCACAGTGCTATTTCCATCTATTTTTTTAAACTTTATTTCTTTATGTAAAACATTGTCAAAGGTAATGCTGACATAAAGGAAGATAAGGGTGCAGCACAGTTTGGAATCATCTTGCACCATCTAACATTTTGGGTTCAGTAAAACCCCAAATGTGTTTTGCCCCAAGTATTTTCCTCTTTATTCTTTTAAATCCATATGTATTTTAAAGTCAATTTCATCCACATGTTTCTGATTAATTTATGCTTAGCTCATCAAAATGTTGTTCTAAGAAGAAAAACTTATAAAGAAAACCAGAGTCATGATTCCCAGCCACAGATTAAATCAAACTAAAAAAAAAGACTACAGCTTAGTCAGAGACTCAGAACCCCTGACTGTTTAGTTGGTTCTAAACTTTGGAAGACCATGCTTTTAAGATCCATGTAACTGAGCGCACACACACACACACACACACACACACACACACACAAACACACACACACAAAAGGGAATAGTCAAAAGTAATAAATGAGAAGAATATTATTTTCCAAGTATGGTGGAAAGAAAAAAATAACACGGATAATCAGAACATCTAAATCATTTTTAATAAACTCTACTTTACCCTACATTTTAACCCTGGATAGTTGATACATCAATATTTCTGTCCCTGTTCATCACTTTCTGTCTGTTTCTCTTTTGGATTATCTGTGGCCTCCTTCCTTTAGTTGTCTACTTAGATTCTGCTAAAATGATTCATTTTTATTGCCGATCATGATCTTCTCTTGGTTTGGCTTTGTCATGTAGGTATACAAACAATGTCTAAGAATGTATGTCTGTGGCCAGCCTAACAAAGTCAGTACAGGTGGGCTGTGGGAATGGTAAACAGGAGCTATTTGCAATAGTACTGAGGACACCTTGGGGCTGCCTGCCTGAAATCACTGGATAAAAAGAGAGAGACAGAGACTGACAGGCAGAGACAGAGACAGACAGAGAGGAGAGAGGAGAAAAGAGGAGAGGAAAAGACAGGAGAGGAGAGGGGAAAAAAGAGACAGAGGAAAGAGACAAAGAGAACAAAGCAAAAGAAAGGACTGAAGCAAGAGAGACTGAGAGACAAAGAAAGATATAGTCACTGAGACAGAGACAGAAAAAAGAGAAACATGAGCTTGTGTCTGCCCCTTCTACTGCAGTTAAAGAAGAGTTTGCTTTAGAAGAAAAGAGAGAGAATAATATAGCTGGGACCTATTTTTTTTATGGCAGATCATTGTGCCTCCAGTGGGGCTAGAGAGCCTATGTCTCTTGCTTTTTCTTGTCTCTATATTGTGTATGTCCATGGGAAAGCTAGCTACTGTGCTGTGCTGTTGAGCCAGCTAACAGTTTGCATTTATATAGCACTTAAAAATTTACAAAGCGCTCTACAGATATTATCTCACTTGATCCAACAATTCTGGGAGGTAGGTGTCAATTATGATCCCCATTTTACAGATGAGAAAACTAAGGCAAACGGAGGCTAAGGTGACTTGTCCAGGGTCACACAACTTGTAAATGTCAGAGGTCATATTTGAACTCAGATTTTCCCAACACCAGGCTCAGTGTTCTATTCAATGTGCCATCTAGATGTTTAGCTGCTTGAATTCTTGGGCACATAGAACAATGAAAACTCTTGGCAACATTAATGTGTCACAGAGTTTGTGATGGGAGACAAAAATGTTTAAAATTCAGCTAATCATCCAAGTGTTTTATGTACAAACATCTTGTTGGAAATATGCTATCATTTTGTGTATCTAATATTTCATACCCAAGCAGAAATTTATGATCATTGTTATTTAATCTGCTGTTTTAATGTCATCATTGCTAGCATTTTTGCATCAAATTGCATATAAAAATTAAAAAATAATTGCCCATTTCCATTCAAAGAATTTTGCATGCTAGGATTTTAGCCTCCAAATAACACCACTAATAATTTACCCTAGTCATTGAAGAGAATGTGTTCCAATAACATACTTGTTGTCAGGAACATTATAAGAAAACATGAATTCTCTCTCTGCTCAAACTGCCTGTGTGCTCCCTCACTCTGGCCAAGATGAGCTGTGCTCTCTGACCTCCTTAGTCCACCACTATGAGGAATGATCTCTTCTTCACTAGTTTGGAAACCACACCCTGATAAGTCTGGCCTCTTCTGGAGGTTTATACCTGAAACAGGACCGCTGTCTAATTTTTTTTCTCAGCTATGGGAAATTTGCCCAGATCTGAGCAGCCCATAGCTTCCCCGCAGCCCATTCCATGAAAAAATTAATGCTGTACAAAGGATTTTTGTTCTCAGATTTTCCCATCTAGGCATTACTACATGGATCACAGGGATTTAAAACCCTAAGGAACTTACAAAGATTATCATGTGATTCAACAATTCATTTCAATTCAATAAAGATAACAAGGGCCTACTAAGTGCTAGGGACACAAAAAACAAAATGAAAAATCTCTGCCCTCAAAGTGTCTTCCTATTCACAGTCCTCTACTACATTGTTTCTTAGACAAAACAAGCACAAAACCTTCCTTTACCCATATGAAATGAAAGTCATGTTTTGTTTTTTTTCCTCAAATGATACTAAATAATGTCTTTATCTCCTGGACTAGTAAGGACAGCCATCATTCATCTATTCCTTGTTATACACAAAACTGAAGAGCCCAGGGTTCACCTGTAGAACACTTCAGCACAGATTTCCTAGATCCCATTGCCTGAGTTAATATTTCCATAGTCATAAAAGAGATCAGTACTCCTCATCATCAGTAATTGGGATCTCTCCATGGGATTTGGTGTTTATTTTACCCAACAGCTTTTTAAAGAACATGTTGCTCCTCCCTAAAGATGTAAATTCCCCCTGTTTATTAAATCTTCTTGGCAGAGTTGGAATATTGTTGCATCCACATTCTCACATGCAAAATATTTCCTAATCTGTGCAAGCACTTTGCATCTGTTCTGGGTTACTGGCCCCTGATCAAGAAAGGGAAGAATTCTTGGAGGATCTCTTGTTGATCTCCAGCCAGTCTCCTTAACATTGGAGAAAAATGACAGTGAAAGTGTCTTCTATTTTTCCCAGACCAGAGTTTCTCTTTTTGGGCACTTGATGACACTTTTCTGCATTGAAAGCACCCTCCTCCCTCCTAATGTTTAGGAGCTGAGCCAAACTTGCAGTTATGATTCGAGTTGTCTCCTCTTTCCACACTCACCGAGAAGCCAAGAACACAGATCTGCTGGGCTTCCAATTGGTCCTTGGCCATCTCAGTCTCACTTTTACCACATGGAAATTCTTCACCAATAATAATGGCACTTAGCACTTAACACTTAATATTTAGCACTTAAATGGTGATTTACAAAGAACTAAGATCACTCTCATTTCCTTATTCAGTTCCCTTCGGCTGGTAGCCCCCTGTAGTCCTATAGGCCATACTGGTTTCTAGCTCTTCTACGCTACTTTTGGCTAGCCCCTCTGTACTTTTTTGGCTAGCCAATCAGAGTAATTGAAATAAGGCTTCTGTCTTCCTCAGGGAGTGAGGATGTATTAAGTTGTCCAGAGGACAGATTGGAAATGATTTTCCATATACTTTCATTGTGGGCCAACTTGCTGGAGTCTGGGTGTTAGATTCAGATCCATGATATATGTCATCCGGCTTCTTGGGCCATTTTCATCACTGACACCTAGGAACTATGATTAACATCAAAGGACTAAGGGAGGTTATTGATAATGAGATCCAGGAGCCTAGTTAGTTCATTGGTATAGAGGCCAGGCTTGCTGGACTTTGGTTTTTCTGGGCTATATACCAAATCATCAATGAGGCTAGTCAACTGAAAACAGCTACAAAGTGAAGGATTAGAATAAGGACGCTGGGCTAGCACATGATTACTGTTGACAGATCAGACAGGTTCTTAGTGACCAGGCCATTGCTTAGGAAGGTCTAAGGACTGTTGGTCACATTTTGGTCATTTGGGGTTATTGTCTTATTGGCAGGCAGAAATATTGTCACTGATATTGCCTAGGAAACTCCACCCATAGATGCTCATAATCACCCACTCAAAAAGTCACAGAATCCCACAGAGTTGGGAAGGATCCTAGAAGACACATAATACAACATCTCCCAACATACATCTCTTCTTTGTTGTTGTTTTTTAGTCAGTTTTGGTTGTGTCTGACTCTTTGTGACCCCAATTGGGGTTTTCTTAGCAAAAAGACTAGAGTTCTTTGCCATTTCCTTCTCCAGCTCATTTTACTGATGAGCATACTGAGGCAAACATGGTTAAGTGACTTTCCAAGCGTCACACAGCTAGTAGGTGTCTGAGGCCAGATTTGAACTTAGGTCTTCCTGACTACAGGCCTGGCTCTCTATTCACTGCACCACCTAGCTGACTCACATTTCTTCTACAATGTCAATCCAGTGTCAATCCAGCCTCTGCTTTAAGACCTCCAGTGAATTCATCAATCAATCAACATTTACTAAGTATCTCCTATGTGTCAAGTACTGTTCTAAGTGGTGGAATGCAAAAAGAAGCAAGGAAAGGTTCATGGCTTCTTAGTAGCTCGTTACACTTTTGGAAAACTCTAGTTCTTAGTAATATTTTCCTTATATCAGTGCTAACTTTACCTAATTGCAATCTCTACCCATTGTTCCCCCTTCTGCCCTCTGGGGCCAAGAAGAACTAGTCTCTTTCCTGTCCGCCTAATATTCCCACAAAAATTTGATGGTGGGGCGGCTTGGTGCTATAGAGAATAGAGCACCGGCCCTGGAGTCAGGAGGACCTGAGTTCAAATTCGGCCTCAGACGCTTGACACACTTACTAGTTGTGTGACTTTGGGCAAGTCACATAACCCCAAATGCCCTCCAAAAAGCAAAAAAAAAAAAAAATGATGGTAGCCTACATGTCCCAGCTAAGCCTTCTTTTCTCCAGGCTAGATAGCCCAAGTTCCTTCCATCAGACCCTTTTGGCATAAATCTGAGGGCCTTCAGCATCCTGCTTTCCCCCCTCTGGATGCTCTCCAGCTCATCACTGTCCTTCCTAACATTTGACGCCCAGAACGGAATGACACTCTATATGTGGTCTGACCAGACCACAAACACAAAGCATCCTGATACAGAATATGGTTTAAAAGGAAATCATCTTTATTTCCTCATTTATTTTTAGTTGTGCCAGAAAGCAGATTTGCTCTCCTGGGGATTTCCAGAGATATTTTGAGTGCCAAATGACTATTAATCTGTTTCCTCACACTGCATGGAAGTGAGACATTAAGTGTCATACATTTTTTTTTCTGCCTAGGGTGTGAATAATTTATATTTTCTCTTTTCCTCTGGGTAGGAAGGAGAAGCTGGGAGCTGATATTCCAGTCAGGGCTATCTCTCTGGGTATGGGTGGAATTAACATACTGGGTATTTCTCCCAGTGTTTATTTAGAGATGAAATAAGGTTAAAATGAATAATGTGAAGTCCAAATTTGAAGGTGAATAAAAGAAGAATGAAGTGTCAAAATAGGAATTATATGTACACAAAGAAGGAAGAAAGGTGTTATTGCCAGAGAACCAACTCCAGCACCTTTACTAGCCTGCACACACACATACTCATATGTGC
>NW_027187378.1:2175571-2178792 GCF_028583685.1 Petaurus breviceps papuanus
CACTTAACACAAAAACTAGCCGTGTGACCTTGGGCAAGTCACTTAACCCCAATTGCCCTCCCCCCCAAAAGGCAAAAACAAAAAACAACAACAACAACAAAAGATATTACTCTTGCAATAGCCTTACTGTAGATGGTATTTTTAATCTTTAGGCAGTGCGAAATCAGTCAGGTATTGACCTACCTTTTCATCCTCTATTGTCTGAAATGTAGCAGCTTCTTGAAAGGAATGAGAGACCATTTAGTTCTATGAACACTCCTTCCCATTTCCATCTTTGTTCCTTTTCCTTCTCCCATCTCTATGCATTCCTTCCTCCTGTCCCTATGTCTGGAAAACTCTTGTCCTTGTCTGCCAAACCAACACCCTCTTCTCTTTCCAACCCTTCCTTTAGACTCACTCAATCTTTGGAGCCTTTTGGTTACAACATTGAGGTCTCTTTTCCCTAAGGACAGAGGAAAGGGGTAGGAGTAGGGGAAAAAGTGAGAAGGAAATATGGAAGAAGGAAAAATGAAAAAAAAATTACTTAATACCTTTGAGACATCTACCTCTCCCCCATATTAGATGATTTTAGATTTGGTCTTCTGGGCAAGGTCCAGACTATTTTTCCATACTTACCATTTAAGGCCATACTTATTACTGCCTAAATGGATGGAGATGGTTAATTAAAAAGGAGTTTCTTTAACTGAAGAAAACATTTTAGGCAGTTGCCCCAGTTGGAGTTTAGTAAGCCTAGATTCACCAAAATTGTCACTTCTAAATCTTGGGAAAACATAGTATCTTTGAAGTGGTCAAGTTGACATTCTATATCTACTACCTGGAACCAGATGCTAGACCACTATGTTGGAAATGACTCCAAGAACAGATCACTATGGTTGAATCATTGCTACAACCTAAGATCCTGTCTAGCTCTATTTAGGAGTATCCTATCCCAGTGCCAGACAGACATACCCTTTCCTCAAGTGAGTAAACAAATTCATAGTCTAGAATGCAGAAGGTGGAAATTTATTGCACATGTGCCTTGACTGTGGGCATTATTGCTGCCTTTTAGAATTTCTGGCACTTAATATCTCATAAAATGGTAGGGCTGGTAACTAGGGAATGAATTTCTATTTTTATTTCTATGTTGGTGTCCCTGGCATAGAACAGTATTCTCTAAAGACTTGTGGTACTCTTTGGGCTTTGTTCCCTCCTGATTGGAATTCTGCTTTCTCCTCTGGTGAAATGAACGAATGATTCCTTCTTGATCCTAAGTAAACATTTCATTTTTTCCTAACTTACTCTATCTCTAGATTCAGTGGGAAATATGTGTCATGTCATATGTGAGAAACACTTTCAATGTGTTATTTAAAGCTAGAAGCCTGGCAGTGATGGGGAAAAAAAACCACGTATAACTTTGCAAAGCTAATTGTGCCTTTTCCCAATAAAAGATATTGGATAATGTGATCTATAACATGAACTAATTAACTGTGGGAATCATCTCTTTGTTAAGCTACATAGTTGTTGGATTTGCTGTATTTGTCTTTCTTTAGAGAAGAATCAATGGATTTGCACAATACTTGGGAATATGCAAACAATTAACATTTGAGTTGCTGGAGCCCATTGCAATAGATGAACATGTGGAAATAGATCTTGATGCTATTGGTAATGTTCATGTGTTTATAGGGAATCTGCAAAGCCATCGGTTCTCCAGAGCCAAAAGAATTAAATTTTTTACTTATGTTCTTTCACAGCTTTTGTAGAACTCTGCCAAGAATCAGAGCAACTGCCAATAAAGCCAAATGATGACTTGAAGGGAACAGGAGGTAGTGTGTTTGACAGATGAAAGAACAAGGGATAGAGATGAATTATTTAATACATATTGGGGCCTGAAAGGCAGCTAGATAGTGCAGTGCATAGAGTGCCAGGCCTGGAGTCAAGAAGACTCATCTTCCTAAGTTCAAATCTAACCTCAAATCAGCTATGTGATCCTGAGCAAGTCCCTTAACCCTGTTGGCCTTAGTTCTCTCATCTGTAAAATAAGCTGGAGAAGTAAATGGCAAACCACTCCAGTATCTTCACCAAGAAAACTCCAAGAGTCAGACAACACTGAAAACGACTGAATAACAATTGGTGTCTGAAACATAGTAGGTACTTAATAAATGTTTGCTAATTAGTTTATTGCTAGTTTTATCAGTGCAACATAAGATGAATTGTGCAGTTATCTAGTTCATCTGAGCCATCTCATAGTATTATAATTGAAGGGATTCTCTGAGGCTTTCCAGTCCAATTTGAAACTGAAATATTCTTCCTGGCAGTCAGCAAACCTAACTATCTTCTCAAGGCAGAATATTCCTCTTTTGGATAACTCTGAAAATTATAAAGTCTTTGCTTATCTTATACCTAAATCTGCCTCTTTGCAACTCTCACTGATGGCTCCAGATTTTTAAAAATTAACTTTTTTAACCTTAGTTAAGATTTACACTTATACCTCTTAAATTTCATTGTATTAGATTTGCCTCAACAGTCCAACCTGTCAATATCTTTTAAACATGGACTTAATCAAAATTTTAGAAATTTCTTTACCATTCTTCTACCATCTATAAAATCATTATTTGTATTTTTAACTTATCAAATTTGCCTATCTAGACTGATCTAATTAACTTAGTAATAGCTTTCTCTGGTCTAATAGACAAAATATAAGAGAAATGAATGAAACTGACCAAATGAAAATGACAACTGAATAAGAATAACATTTCTAACAGTGAGATGGGAAGGAAAGGAAATAAAGCATTTATAAAATGCCTACTATGTGCCAGCACTATGTAGAGCACTTTACATATTTGATACTTCTCAAGGAAACAGTAGAAGAGTCGTGAAAATTTGAATGGACAGAGAAGTACAGGATCACAGATTTAGAGTGAAAAGAGATCTTAAAAGTTATCTAGGCCATGTTTCCTCATATTACAGAAGAAGAAACTGAGGTTAAGTCATTCATGTAAGTAGTAAAGTTAAAATTCAGTCCAAGTCTTCTGACTCCAGATACAGTGCTCTTTCTCCAACACCAAATCACCACCTTTTTTTTTTTGAGGAACACAAACAATTCTACCCAAGGTCCTTCTCTGGGGAAAAAAATAGGCATCTATTCAGCACTCTTCTACTCTCCTCTTCTCTCTTCTAGTTCTTCTTTTCTTCTTCTCTCTTCTCTTCTCTTCTCTTCTCTTCTCTTCTCTTCTCTTCTCTTC
>NW_027187378.1:2178802-2190863 GCF_028583685.1 Petaurus breviceps papuanus
TCTCTTCTCTTCTCTTCTCTTCTCTTCTCTTCTCTTCTCTTCTCTTCCCTTCCCTTCCCTTCCCTTCCCTTCCCTTCCCTTCCCTTCCCTTCTCTCTCTCTTTCACACCCTCTCTCTTTCACACTCAAACATAAGTGCATAGGGTTCTTCACACACATATATACAAGGACCCATACACACTCACTTCCAGAAACTCTCAGAGAGAAAGTTGTCAAAGATTCCTACAAATGATTACGTGCTAATAAATTTGAGTATATAATGGAAATCAGTGATTATTTAGAAAAGTTAAAATTCCCAATTTGCCAAAAGAAACAGACAACCTAAATAAATAAATTTCAGGAGGAAATGTTAGACAAACTAGGCACCAGGGCCAGAGAGAGTCACAATGCTACCACTCTTTTATAAAACTAATGATTCACCAAATGTTAGTACCAGAAACAATTCAGAGGCCCTCTAGTACCACTAACACAGTATGTGCAGCGAGTCCCCTCTGGCAACAAGTAATTAACCAGATTAGCAAACTGGTACACCACACTATACTTTCTACCGTGTTTCCCTGATAATAAGACCTATCCCGAAAATAAGCCCTCCCCTTACTGTGTAAGATTCCTCTAAAATAAGCCCTCCCCCCAAAATAAGCCCTATTGAGATTGCTACTGTAGTGAAGGTTATCCCCTGCGCTACACGCTACATTACGGTACCCTCTGTATGCACTGTCCCTCTCCCCCCGCAGTGAAATGCACGCCGCGCTCCAAGCTGCATCCAATCAGAGCTGCAGCAGTGAGCGCGTCATCCTGTTCTTCCCCAGTGATTTGCTTGCTGGCGCCATTGAGAGCAGTGCCATGGAGGAGAGCTGAGGCAGGACAACATAAAAACCCAGTATGTAAGCGGGAGTGAGGGGGCATGATGGAGGATAAAAAGGGCATGATGGAGGAAAAAAGAAGAACTCAGGGGGCATGATGGAGTGAAAAGAAGGACTGATGGTCATAATTTTATTATTCTGTCTGTTTTGACCCCCAGACATGAGTACAAAAAGGAAGAGCTATTATACTGTTGAGTATAAGAAAGCAATTGTAGAGGAGTCACATGTCATTGCTGTCAATGTTCATTAAAATAAGCCCTCCCCTGAAAATAAGCCCTCTGGTGTTTTTCTGTCCAAAAAAATTAATAAGACAGTGTCTTATTATCGGGGAAACACAGTATTAGCTTGTGGCATATGATATTCTAATGATTTCTTAAGATATCCTGTTTGGTCCAGGAGGAGTGGTGGACAGCTATAATTACCATGAAGGGTAAGGCTAGTGGATTTCTTCAGTTAGGAGTCCTCAGATGCAGAGAAGTAAACTAATCAGCTTAGTGTCCATAGGAATGGACATTTTCCAGACTTAGGCCCTCCTAGTGTGGGGCTGGAATGTTATAGGTGGGTGACATGTTTCTCTGTACAACATTCAGTCCAGAGATGGGGGTAGTTTAACGATATGCAGCCCTGCACCAAGTACTGCATCAATATGGTGAACCCCTAAGAGCTGGGGTTTGAGGATTGAAGAGAAGCAAGCCTTCAGGTCACCCAAGGCCCATGACAGAAAGGAACAGGTAGTAGGAATGGACAGTAATTAGCCCCTGTATTATTTGCCTGAAAGAGAGAGAGAGAGAGAGAGAGAGAGAGAGAGACTCAGTGCACATCAGTAATACAATTGGGTTCATATATAACATATATAACCCCTGCACTTCCAGCCTGGGTGAGATAGGGAGATAATTTTCAATTAACATTTATTAAGTGCCAAGCACTGTGCTAAGTACTGGGGATAAAAAAAAGACACCCCTGCCCTCTTATTATCTAATACGGAAGATAACACGCAAAAAGGTATGGAGAGACTGGAGGAGAAGGTACCCTGCTTGGTGGAGTGGTAGAGTTCAAAAGCACACCCTGATGAAAAATGAAAAGATGGCTGGTCTGGGAGTCTTTTTTAACTGGAGGCTTTGGGAGGAGTTCTTTGTTCTTCCCTATAACTCTCCAGTCAGAGAGGAAGACGGTACAGGACCAAAACGAATTCAATCTGGAAAGATGAATTTCCTGAAGAGAAGGTTTCTTGGGGAACATGGTGGAGTCCAGTCCTAGGAGTGCAAACTGCTAGAAAATGATGGGTCCCAGTTGATCTCCAGTGATCAGTCCATCAATGTCTTGCTACCTTCATGTACTTTATAATAAACTCCTTTAATTCTTAAAAAAAAAAGACTGATCCACTTAATATATATTAAGTACCTTTGTGTGTGTGTGTGTTGTGTGTGTGTGTGTGTGTGTGTGTGTGTGTGTGTGTGTGTAGATTTAGGAAATATATTTGTTGAATCTCATGTAACTCTTGACGGGAGTGGGAAGAAGACTGAACAAGATGTCAGGAGACTTGAATTCTAGTCCTACTGCTGGCTTCTGGGACCTTGAGCAAGTTGCTTCAATGGATAGAGCTCTGGGCCTTGAGTCAGGAAGATTTGAGTTCAAACCCAGCCTTGGTGGCTCAGTCAATGGAGCACTGGGCTTAGAATCAGGTTCTTCATGAGTTCAAAACTGATCTCAGATACTTACTAGCTGTGTGTCCGTAGGCAAGTCATTGAACCCTGTTTGCCTCAATTTCTCATCTGTTTAAAAAAAAATAAAAGAGGGGCAGCTAGGTGGCGCAGTGAATAGAGCACCAGCCCTGGAGTCAAGAGGACCTGAGTTCAAATCCGACCTCAGAAACTTGACACAAAAACTAGCCGTGTGACCTTGGACAAGTCACTTAACCTAAATTGTCTTCCCCCTCCAAAAAGCAAAAAATAAAATAAAATAAAACAGCTGGAGAAGGAAATGGCAAATTACTCCAGTATCTTTGCCAGGAAAATGCCCAAAATGGTTCATGAAGGACTGGACACAACTGTAACAACTCAATAACAACAAGCTGTGTAACTTTGGACAAGTCATTTAACTTGTGTTTTCCTCAGTTCGCTCAACTATAAAATGAAGACAGCAACAACACCTTCCTCTCAGGGTTGTCATGAGAATCAAATGAGATAATATCTGCAAAGGTATTTAACACAGCTCATCACACATAGTAGGTTCTTTAGAAATGTTAATTCCTTTCCCTCTAGAGAGGGACTTCAGTTTCCCAAAACATGAAGCGAGGGGTTGAATTAGGTCTCTAAAATAACTTCTATGTCCAAAATGATATGAGTCCCTGAGCTGGGAAGGATATTAAACTTTGGTAATTTTTCCTCAAGAATTTATATTGTGGGGAAAAATAAAAGAAGTTTTCCTTTAGATTTGTATCTGTTCCAATGTGCAGATGTTCCAGAACTGGGACAGAACTTGAGGGCTTGTAATATTCCACTCTAGTTGTTACATCTGCAGTGGGAAAACTCGACTCCCTACCAGCTTCCTTGAAAATCATGTCATACGTCAAGGCAACACTGAGACACATGTCTCTGAGGGGAAAACTCAGCTTTCATTTCTGTCTGCCATGAACATTCCTGATTTTTCCCAGAGGGAAAATATGAAACTCTAATTACAGAAAGTTTTTCCTTCTGACTGAAAAGGTGAAGCTACATCTCCAATTTTCATATACTGAGAACAGCCAATAAGGTTCGTTTATAGTGCTCTAGGCAAGACATCCAGGAATATAATCATTTAATTCTGGACTCTATCATGGTGTCCTAAATTCAATTCCTCTTGGGCAGATCTCATTACCTTAGAAGCTACATGTCAGTGGATATTAACAGATCTGTGACCCACTTGGTAGATAGGATCCAGCTGATCCAAGAGAGTTCAAAGTTCAGGAAGAAAGACATTCTTATTACATGTCAGCAATTATGATTTAGCCTAAGGGGACAGGAAGACATTTTTCTTTGAAAAGACTTTGTGAGCCTTTTCCACAAGGCCCTGGAGCATCAGGGTGCTTGGACACACATCTTTTCAAGGATATAAAATGATTCTTTTGATTCATTCTTTCCTCCTCCTCTCCACCCCCACCCAGCAATTCAGTTCATACTAATTTTCCATGAATTTGGTGTGAGGGAATTTTTCTTTCTAACATTTTCAGGTTCTACTTAAATATTACATTAAAAAAAATCCAAATGGCATCTCTTCTATTGCACATTACAATTAGCCTGATTCTCACCCAGTTAAAGGGAGAGTAGTTCATGGTAGAGCTATGGGATAATGTCACAGGCGAAAGGGGTTGGCTGTTTTAGGAAGGATGCTGAAAACAACAGCAACTATTATTCTATTGCTTCTCTTTGAGGAACCATGTAACTCTGCTATGCCTGGGCCTCCTGCATCTGTGAAAGGTGATTGTGTTGGGGGAGGAAATGGGGTGAGAAGGTTATCTCTGGGTATGATATGGAGCATATTACTCCACAGATTTTTCTGGAACAAACCAGAAATTATAAATTCCCTTTTGACATAACACATGGAAAAGCCAGGGTCTTATAAACAGTCAGAACCCTGGGGGCTTGTGGCTGGCTGTCAGTCACTACACCCAACATTACCTTATACTTTTATAGAGATATATGTCAATCATGACCTGTTCACTCAGGGATCCACCCCCACCTGGTGGTTCCTTCCATCCTTTCCAGATCTGATGTTATTTCAGACGTTCAAACCACAATGGTCATGGTTTAAAAAGTTTAATTAGATTAGAGGAAAGCATAGTAAAAGTCAAACTATTAACCACATGTATCATAAAATGTGACATTCCAAACACTTCCTAGCTTCAACCCCACCACAGACCCTGTCCCCAGGTTGAAACCCACTTCCTTTCTCCTAACCACAACATAGGAGTGGTAAAGAGCTAACCTGAAAGTCTGGAGAGTTATAATCAACTTTCAGGCTCCCATGGAAATAGGAGCAGGACACAGGCAGTTAACTCATAATAGGACTAGAGAGCACTGTACAACTTTACTAATTTTCATGGTCGCAAATACCCAGGAAAACAGGATTCTTTCCACAAGGGTCCTGGGGCTGACTCTTTCACCCTGAATTCAAAAAGGGTTGCTATTCAAATACCCCCTAGGCCAATGGCCATGGAGCCCTTTCTGCCTGTCACAAATTCAAAACCCACAGCAGCAGTGGGAGAGGATGGGCCCGCTTCTCTTTTGACCCTATTCCCCTTTGTCTGAAGGACTGTCTTTGCCAAGCAACTTCAAGCCCTGAATGTCGGGTGCCCTTCATCATTGTCTAGCAAGTCCATTCTGAGGCGGTCATCAATTGTCTAGCTTTCATTGGAATGTTCCTGCTTAGAGATATACTTCCTTTACACTGACTTCCTCTCTCTCTCTCTCTCTCTCTCTCTCTCTCTCTCTCTCTCTCTCTCTCTCTCTCAATTTCTTTCTCCCTACTCAAATCCATCCTTCACACAGCTACCAAAGTAATTTCCTTAACTTCAGACCTAATCCTCAATAAACTCTGGTGGATCCCTCTTGCCTCCATGATAAAATAAAAATGTTGCTATTTAACTTTTAAAGCCTTTTACCACCTGGCTTTCCAGTCACTAACACTACTCCCCTTCACACATCAAATAGACTAATCAAATTCTCTTTCTAGCCCTTTTTCAGACATATCTCAGCATCTCCTATGTCTCTGTCTTTGCACTAGCCAACCCCCATGGCTGAAATACATTCTGTCCTCATCTTGGCCTCACAATCTTTCTTATTTCCTTCAAGATATTGAGTATTAGCTTCCATATGATGACTTTTCTGATCTCCTTAACCGCTAGGGTACTTCCTAAAGTACTTTGTATTTATTTTTACTTACTCTGTATAGACTTAGAATACACACACATCTACCTGCTCAAAATAGAATATAAGCTCCTTGTGACTAGGGATGATGTCATTTCTGCCTGTATATACTCACCATCTAGCACCCAGTGCCTTGTGGTTGTCAATATATAATTATTGCTTAGGTAATTTGCAAAAACTGTAATTTATAGCTTTTGTTTTTATATCACCTTCATTTTCCGATATATCCCTCCCCTCCTAGCAAGCTATCCCTTGTAACAAAGGGGGAAAAAAAGAAAAGAGAAGGTATTTTAGCAAAACTAACCAACATATTAATATTCTATATCCATAGTCTATCTCTGCAAATAAGTGGGGGAGGTAGAGTTTCTCATTTCTTCTTTGGAGACAAAGGTTAGTCATTATGAGTGTTTCATTTTTTTAAAAAAATTTACATTGTTATGATCATTGTATATATTATTTTCGTGGTTCTACTTATGTCACTTTTCAACAGTCACATAAATCTTCTAATGTCTTCTCATTTCTTCATAGTCTTTGTTTCTTATAGCATATATAATGTAGTATTTTATTACATTACTGTACCATAATTTGTCAAATCATCTTCCAGTCTTTGGGAATCAGCTTTGTTTCCCATTCTTTGCTACCTCAAAAGAAGCCTATGTGAATATTTTAATGTATATGCATCCTCCTTTTTCCATCTTTGACATCCTTGAGATACATGACCAGCAGTAATTTCTGAGTTAAAGGATATGGGCATTTTAATCATTTTTTCAATTGCTTTTTACAATTGCAATGATTGCAAATTGCTTTCCAGAGTTGTTAGACCAATTCACAGCTCCACCAACATGGTATTAGTGTGCTTTCTTTACCCAGGCTCTCCAACATCAAGTATTCCCATCTTTTGTCATCTTCGTGAATTTCCTAAACCTATAGCAATGACTAAGTAATAACAGCCTATGGTAAAAGGCTGTTGCTAGTCCCTTCTTCAACTAACCTAGATAATCTTTTTTTTTGGAGGGGGAGGATAGGGAAATTGGGGTTAAGTGACTTGACCAAGGTCACATGGCTAGTTTTTTGTGTCAAGTGTCTGAGGCCAGATCTGAACCCAGGTCCTCCTGACTCAAGGGCTGGTGCTCTACTCCCTGTACCACCTAGCCGCCCCTAACCTAGATAATCTTCAAAAGGAACAAATAAAGTTTCTCAATACCCTTCTTACCTAAGAATAGTATTAATTCCATGTCAGATATAATGATTAGAAGAGGCTCCATGGAACTTTTGCTCAGACTTGCCCAGAAATGACCTAGGACATCACCCTAATTCCCTACCATCCCCCCTCACCCTCATAGAAGAGAAAAAGTATTTACCAGCACTCATATGGACTTATGAATCTCAGGCAGATGGACAGCATACTTATTATATAAGCCCAGTAAGAGGGTTGGCATCTCTGTTATCCTTTTTGATAGACAGAAAATTTTGGCTGGAAGGAGGGTCTGACTTCATTTCGAAACACTGAATTTATTGACAGACATTCAAAATACAGAGACCACAAAGTGTAGAATTATGTTTGGTGCCTTTTATTTCATCTTCAAATTATTATTTCAAAACAGAATCTGGTATTATGATGACGGGGGCATTCTGCTATGTCTAGAAAGTGGCAGGGAACTCATCTCTGATTTATCTGGTTGAAGCAGGACATACCAGTAACTCTAAACATTGCATATGCTTTGAACAAAGGGATGCCACAATAGTGATTTGGCAACAGACAGCATGGTTGAAAAATATATAATTTTTCACTTTTTTGTGATTTTTGTTTTTGTGGTTTTTGTTCTAATTCTCTTTAGGAACAAACAACAAAGACATCACACCTCTTTCTCATTCCTTGGACACATTAAGCATGTCACAGGTGTCTGGGAAATGGGGAAGTAGCTGGAACTTTCTCATCCTATACTATCACCATTGCAACCTGTAGTTTAAGATGTTACTTAGGAATACAAATGATTTTTCATCTTAATAATAACATTGATGGTGCTTTTTAATTCTCAGGGCTTTTAGGGTCAGTAAGTATCTATTTTTGTTGTTGTTGTTTAGTCATTTTCAGTCATGCCAAACTCTTTGTGATTCCATTTTGAGGTTTTCTTGGCAAAGATATTGGAATTGTTTGCCATTTACTTCTCCAGCTCATTTGAGAAATGAGGAAACTGAGACAAACAGGTCTAAGTGACTTGCCCAGGGTCACATAGCTAGTGAGTGTCTAAGGCCAGGTTTTACCTAAGGAAGATGAATCTTCCTGACTCTAGGCCTGGCAATCTATCCACTGCACCACCTAATTTTTAGCATCTCCTAAATAATCAAATTCCTTGCAGCTTTTATTATCATTTTTGGACTCTAGATACATTGTCTGTTGACTGGTTGACAGTTTCTTTATATTCCAGGCAAATGTGTATCTTTTCAAGGTTTCCTTAAACTTACTCTAGAATGATCTCATTTCCCATATATGCCAATAGCAGTGATAGAGTCAAAGGCCACCATCACAAGCAGATGTCAATGCATCACAGATTGTTACAATGCCAAGTTATAGCCCTGAGGCATGAGCTCTTTCCAATGGATAGCGCATGCACTATCTTCTTCATTCCCAGTAACTCAAGCAAAAGTAGTGTTTGGATTCCTTTCCCTTCTTCTCTCAGCCATCTCTAATAACCCTTGGAGTCAGATAAGATATTCTCCTACTGTGACCATTGCCTATTGCCATTTTTAAAGCTGTTCTGGAATTCCAAGAAGCATATTCCCTCTAGTCTTGTGGTATTTGGGAATCCCTCAAAACTTGGCCTTCTTTCTCATAGTCTTCAGAGCCTTATTGAATTTATTCAAAAGTTAGGGAATGTTGAATGGATCTTGGGAAAGCAATCTAATTAATGAAAATGTGTTTTCTCCAAATTAAACTAACATCCTTTTACCTAGGATATTCAGGAAAACAGAGAAGCCAGTGTTTAGTGTTCAGATATGATCACTTTTTAAATGTTTTGAGAGGACACCAAAAAAAAAAAAAGGTATCAAATATATGTCTGGTACTGATGCAAAATGAAAAACATGAGTCCTAATTCTTCACCCTATGGGTGGGGTATCACCCCTCTGCTTTCAGACTGTTGAAAAAAACCAACAGCCTCAGAATGCAGTGGGAAAGGCCAACCCACATTGCCAAAAGTCATGGAATGTGAGATAGACTTTATTAAATGTCACGTTTCTGTACAGCAGATGTGGGCCCAGATGTGATCATCAACAGAGATAACTAGTTTATTAGACCCTCCCTGGAAACTCCTCTGAGTACTTAGAAGAGAAAGAATGCTTAGCCAAGCCCTACGCTGGAGCTTAGCCCATGATTAAAGCAATTCTAAATAGCTCCACAAAGAGGAGACATGGAAAGGAGAAATGACCAGAACTCTCTATTTGGTTGTTAGAAACTATAAGGCATGTGTCTAGGAGCCATCTAAGTTTTGCATTGTTTTAAGCATCATTTTTAATTGAAAGATATTATTGCATATATTATAACTAGGAGAGATTTGGTGCACCATCTGTTGCTCAGTTCAAGATTTTATGGGTTATCCTTTGTCTTGTTCTATAGGTTGTAATGGTGCAAGTAGTCAGGTGTCAAAATTCATAGCTACTTTCTTAGCATGAATTATCATAGCCCTCCCCCCACCCCCAGTCAAGCCCTTATCTGCCTAGATAGGACTACTTCAGTTAAGCTCAATAGCATCAGTACTCAAGGATCCTGGTTTGGGGTTCAAATAGGCATTGGAAAAATGCCAGAATGAGTCCTCTGTATTATTTGTGGACTATTTGTTTCTTTGGTTTAGGTGTCTAAACAATAAAAAGTGGAGCACTGAGACAATTATCCTGATTACCAGAATTAAAAAAAAAAGTTGGCCTGAAAAAATATATATAATTGAGGGAAAATTATTGGAGATTTGGTGAAATGGGGGTGATGAAATGGGCAAAAGGGAAATTAGCTAGAATTGGCCTCAATTCTCAGTTTTTCTCATGCTGTCTACTCAAATATTTTGGCATTCATGTTTAAGGCAGCAATAAAAAAAATGTTTTGAGGGACAAATGAATATTTTCATGGGTGGTTCCTTCTACATACTGAACATGTTTGATTTTGTGTTCCCACATCTCTGGGCTAGAAGTAAGTTGTAGAAACAAGGGGATTAAGCCGTGGTACAGGCATGCTAAAAAGCTTCCAATGCACCCTCCATCTTCTTAGGAAAGTGGTACTAATTGCATGACAATGCTAAGATATAACCCCTCTGGGACTCAGTTTCCTCTTTTCTAAGGTGAGGATGAATACTTACCTAGTGTTGATCAGGTGAAATGAGATATTGATTGCTAAATACTCTGTAAATCATAAAAAATTTTGTGTGCATCATTAATAGCAGTAATAGAAATAGCAACAAACACTAGACAATCAATCACTTTGGCATTTTAAAGCAAATATAGAAGCAGATGGAAAACAACAACAAAAAATCTCCAGTAAATTCCAATGGCTCTCTATCACCTCCAGGATCAAACATAAAATCCACTCTTTGGCATTCAAAATCTTTTACAACCAGCCCCTCCTACCTTTCCAGCTTTCTTATACCTTACTCAGCCCCATGTACTCTGCAATCCAGTGACACTGACCTTCTGTCTGCTCCTTGCACAAGACATTCTGTCTACAGATAGTGGACATGTTCAGTAGCTGTCCCTTGTGCCTAAAACTCTCTGTACTTTGGCTTCCTTTAAACCCCAGCTAAGGTCCCACTTTCTACCAGAAGCCTTACCTAATCCTGCCCAGGGCTTTTGCTCCCTTTGTTGATCATCTCCAATTTAGTCTGTGTATATCATACTCATACATAGCTGCTTGCACTTCAGATCATGAGTTCTTTGAGAGCAAGGACTCTTCTGCATTTCTTTCTCTATCCCCAGCACTTAGCCCACTTACCCTCATGCATAGTAGGTGCTCATCAAATGCTTATTGATTCAACAGACTCAAATTGCTTTGACTGTATTAGTCTGATTATTCTGATTTTAGAGAAAACATTTTATGCACAATAATGAATGATAAACAGATGTCAAGGTCACTCTCTTCCTTTTAAAACGTTTCAAAGCTTTTGCCTAGACAAGGCAACAGTATGTAATGTAGTCACACTTTTAAAGCCTAACATGACTGAAGGCTTCAAAGCATCATTTGTCTGCTTTAGGAATATTTGTTGCTTTAAAAGATGATTCAGATTACTGACCAGATGGACTTCTCAACAATCTCTTAATAATACAGTCATAAATCCCAGATCTGCCATACTCAGTGGCCATGTGTAGTCCTAATGAAGAGTTACGGAAGAACTTACATCACTGTTTATGGTCATTTTCCATGTGTGAGCTTTCAGTGTCCAGGTATTTAAAAAATAGACATGGGAGAACAGAAAAATCACAGAATTTTAGGTTTGCAAGGGACTTAGAAGTAAGGAAAGTTAATTTCTTACCTGAGGCATGAATCTTGTTGCAGAATCCACATTGATTCTCTACCTTATAGAAACCCCATGACACAGGTGCTCTAAACATTATTATCCTCTCAATTATTAATTATAAAAGAGGTGAAAACGTTTTTGTCTGATACTATATGTGACAGAACATTCTGGGTTCAAATTCCACCTGTAGCACATACTGTGTGAGTGAGCCTCCTTTAATGACTTAACCTTTATTGGGATCCAGAATGTCAGTACAACTAGGTAATTTGAATTAACCCCCATATTGCTACACACACACACGGGACAATTGTGCGCCAAGTTGACATGGCCCTGATCTGGAACAGTTTGAATTAATTTTGTTCCCAGGTAGACTGGCTCCTTGCCCAAAGCAGGGGCGTGTATAAAGACAGCCTTAGGATTGTGACAGAGAGCTCTCAAGATCCACTTGAGTTCAGTCAGCTGTTACCTCTATGCGAGTTATTTTTATCTACTTGAGAGTTGACAAATATGTCTGTATTAATGAAAATGAAGATTTTAACCCTTGAGTTCTCAGTGGTCCATTGCATGGGTTGTGAAACTATGACTAGAATAAGCTCTCAGTGTCCCAGTCACTGCTCTACCATATCAGGTTGTAAAGTGGTTATCCCCTTGCATAGGTAGAAAGAGCTTTTCATCATTGTGTTCCCTACAACAATGAAATAAAAAGTCTAGTCTACCCCCAACCACATATCCTAAAACAGATATCTATATTATCTATTTTCTCTCTCTCTCTCTCTCTCTCTCTCTCTCTCTCTCTC